>NC_056745.1:363061396-363216396 GCF_019279795.1 Protopterus annectens
AAGTGTATGTGTATATGGGGTGCATATGATATAAAATGACAGAAAAAGTTGGAAACTGTTGTACAGAGATTAAAATCATACTATCACTAAATACTCCCAGTAAACTTAAAATCTGTTAAATATGTCTGGGCTTTCACACTTTATTGCTGTTTAAAATCTTGCGAATCATTTCCTAAAGTACTGATGTAAATAATGTCAACGGTAACTAAATATCTACCCCAAGATTTAATAAAATCCATGTAGGCACAGTGTAGAACATACACAGAATGTATCCATATACATAGCCATGGTTCCACCTCAGCAGCAGCAAGCCATGAATATTAATAATGGTGCGCTACCAAGGGAGAGCCGAGGAACATGGATATTGAATCAATGTAGGTAAATGTGCAGCAGCTACCCGTGGCTATAGATGAATGTGAGGCTCCCTGTAATGCTCCCTGCCACTATTGTAATGTTGTAAAGTGTATCAGCTGTGTAATATGTCATTTTTATGATGTGTTATGTTTTTTAATTACATTTTTTTACTGCATGTTTGTACAGCATGGAACAGAGCACAGCAATGCCAAGCTAGGCTCACATATAGACAGCTGACACCTGGCAGGCATCTAAAAATAGAAAACAAATGTAATTAATTATCATAATTAAAGTTTTTAATTTTTTTTAAATTTATGCTTGCACGATGTGGAGGGCAGAAAAGCCAAACGGAGCTAACACATACATGGCCGACACCTGCCAGACCTCTAAAAATAGAAACTGGATGTAATTAATTATTCTTTAATAGGTGTGTTTAAGTGTGTTTGCGCAGTGCAGCACAGTGCTCAGCAATGCTAACAGGTAGATTAGTAGTATATGTGAAGGTATACTAGTTTTTATAACATCTAACTAGCTATATGGGTGCTGTTACTGTCTTATGTGTAGCAAGTCCTGCATTCAATTCCATAACAGGCAGAATATAAATATAATATTTTCTTTTAATTTTATGAAACTATTGTGAATTTTGGCACTGCTTCATTCTGCTAAGCACTGCTCATTCATGCTAAGTAGTGCATAAACATGCTAACGGCTACCAATGTCTGTGAGGTGCTAAGCCTCGCTAAAACCATGGTTCTGTGAGTTTTTGTACTGCTTGGCTTTGCTTAGCTGGTTTGTGCACTGCTAAGTGATGCTGTGCTTTTTTGAATGTTGTTGAATGACATGTAAGGGCAGGAAAACAGTCTATATTAAGCCAAATAGGTGGGAATTCCGCAACAGTCATTGGAGTTCAATCAACTGTTGGTATGGCTGGTGGTGTTGGCAGAGGTGGCACTTTCAGGCACAGACATGGGATATTCATGTGTCCAGGGTCATGGTTGGTCTCCTTGTTAAACACCATGAAGGGCAACTGATGCAGGGTGAATTCAAGGGCTCAGAGGGTAAGGCCTGGAACCATTTGGCCAGGGACCTCACAAGTGTTACTGGTATTCTTGGCACAGGTTAGCAGTGTCCTCATCATTATGATGACCTGAAAAGGAGAAAGAGGGGAATCCCTGGAAGCTCATGATGAGACTGCTCCACAAGTATGTAAGTATGTCTTCCTCTGTCTAACCAAAATTCAAGCTGAATGTCAGCAAAACTGGCATGCATAATGGTGTGCTTCTCTCCCAACAGCTGAAGCTGAGAGGGCTCACAATGTCCAGTCCTATGTTGGGCACCTGGCCAAGTTGCACCAAGAGCGTGGTAAGTACAGATTTAGTATGCCAACTGTAGTGCAATAAGCAAGAAAGAGTAAAGTATTTATTGCAATAAAATATACACAAAAAGTGTAGTGCAATAAATGGCAAGTAGAACTGTAGCGCAATAAATGGGCAATTAGAGCTATAGAACTGTAGTGCAATAAATGAACAATAAGAACTGTATTTCAATAAAGCAATAACAATACCAATAACATTAAGCAAAATGCTGCTCAGGATTGTGTTGTCAAAATCATTGCAGTAGAGCTATATGCATTGATCGTCTATGATAAGGTTGCTGCAGTCAAGTGTAACAGTGTAATAGCTGTAGCCAGCAAATCTAATGGCCTGCTTAACTCATACTACTGTTTAAGGCTGTCTCCAGACCAATATTGGTCAGATAATGCTCTCTTTCTTCAAAAGCCATCAGATAATAAAGGTATATGACTGAGATAGCCCAGTCCATGGGCAGATATCGTGTGTGGACCTCACATATTTCAAACCAATAACAATAAAATGTGTTTACTAACATTGTTGATTCTAAAATATATGCAGTATGAATGTATTCCATATATGTGTGTTCTTCTGTCACTGCAGACTAGTATAACACTATAAAAGTACTAGAATGCCAGAGGAATGTCCTGTAACTTGTATTGCTCAAGTCGTAGTATAGTTCCAGGTGATCTCCAGGCATATACCAGTCACTTAATAGTCAGCGGTCACTCAGTAGCACAGTCTGTTAAATGCTCTGTATGTAGTGCATTTTGCCACATATAGTCCCGGGTTCAAATCCAGTGGGATGTAGCACTCAATTCAGTCACATAATGCTCACATTTTCTCTCTCACCAGGAACACAACAAATATATGGGGGAGGCAGCCCATATTATGAGCAGATATTATGTTTAGATTTCACATAAATACCAAGAATGTGTTCATCAGCATTGTTGATTCATAAATAAAACTGTGTAATACCAGTGTGGCTGTATCCCTTGCATGTCTGTACTAAGTTGCTACAGTTAATTATTACATTATTTGCAGATGTCCCCTGCAGTCACAGCTATTGGGTTCTACTCACATGCCTGCCAACTAAGGCATGATGGCTGTCTAGTTTACTTACTGTACACAAACATTCCTCTCAAATGTCACAATTTCTTGTAATGTAATTAAAACTGCCTAATCCATCTGCCACATGATTAGCAGATAAATTCCATTTACAGAACACCTGGGTAGTTATATAAGTCCACATTATGTGAAACTATTCTGTGTAGTAGTGTACCTGGATTTGCTATTGCTTGACCCATACTGACCCATGCTATCAGCTTGAGAGGTATGTACACGCTGCATCAGCTTTAGGTGAATTGTAGTCACTGTACTCAAAACTGACACTACACACCTGTAGAGTATTTATTATCAGTGTTTTCAGGGATATAATCTGAAATGTTAGTAATAGAATGTTTTGTCTCTCTCTCCATCCCTTATTTTCATTTATTTATTACTGTCATTTATTATTATGATTTAATATTGAAATATATTTTGTTAAACTAA
Organism: Protopterus annectens; assembly: GCF_019279795.1. Taxonomy (NCBI): domain Eukaryota; kingdom Metazoa; phylum Chordata; order Ceratodontiformes; family Protopteridae; genus Protopterus; species Protopterus annectens. Next base: position 363,064,651 of record NC_056745.1, read on the forward strand.
CTATATTTTGGAACAATGTGCTTGATTATTGTTATGTTTTATTATGTTGCAATATTAAATTTGGTAAACTGTTTTGTTGACCCTATGGTTTATTTCATACTGGCATGCTGTTACCATACTGACTGTTATGCTACTTATTGTTGTGTTGCACATAATCTACATTACTATGTATCTGGTGAATAAACATGCTGTTTGATTCTGTTAATACTAAAAATTGTTTGGTTATTACTAGCTGTAACTTATTGCTATACCTCATTTACCACAACATGTCAAGCTAGGCCGGTTCTGGCTGATCCCCCTACCTTGCCTCAACTGGCCATGGCACAAGGTCCCAGCAAATTTGGAACCCAGACTGGTGGTCCCCCACTGCTGCCCCTACATTACCTGCAGCATCAGGTAGTACCACCCAATGAAACAGGGCCAGGCCCCCCTCTGGGAGCAGTGACAGAGATGGAGTTGTCACCCAGGCAGAGCTGCCAGTCTTGGTGCACAGGATAGCCCATCATGGCTATGACCACTGCCTGCACCAGACTGAGGGCATGTTGGCCAACCTGGTGGGGCAACTTTGCCCTGGTGCCCAGTCTCCAGCACAGCCACCCTCGTGGCAGTGATAGAGCAGTGCCAAATGTCCCATGGCTGGGGACATGAGTCACACTGCTGCCATCTGGAGGCACATGGGGCTTGGATTCCATAACACCCTCCTTATCCAAGGTGTTCACCCCCCTCACGTGTCACACAAAACCCCTGTCTGCTGTCTTGTCTGTTTGTAAATGCATCCTCATCTACCCAACTTACCTCCCCCATATGTACCCCGAACATTCCATTCTCACCTTAAAAAGAAAAAATGGGCACCTGTCCCAAAATATATATCTATATCGTCCCATACATAGCTCTCCATTTTGCACACATGTCCACTGGACACGTAATTCAGCCGAATTGGCTTGACATCACAGTTATGTTGTCCTCACCCCTCTCTCTGGGGTTTGAAATTCCAATTTCATCTACAAAGTTTGTCAAAGTGCACAGTTGTCACTGTACAAGAAATGGATAGCTATGGTTCTTTCCCACACCCTTCCTGCACATACATACCTACCTTTCAATATGCTTTTCCCTCTGCTTTCCCCATCTCACCACTTTCCTATATCCCCTTTTTTCTTTTCTTTATATTTTTTTAGCATGGCTTTGTGTAACTCACAGCATCATGCAGCTTTGCTAAACTTACATAAATAGAGCTATAATGATTATATGTGTTTCCAAAATTGTAAGACACATGCACAAAATAAACACCTCTGCCATGTTTTGAACCCAAGCCCATTACACCTGCAGCACATTGCATTAATCCACCATGCCACACAACTCTTAATTAGAACAGGTGGTTTAGACAAAACATAGTAATTGTTAATTACAGTCATTAGGAGTGTTTCAGTGGAGCTGCGTGCCGTGCTGCACTGGCCAAACTGGAATAAAAAGTAATGGAAAAACTGGGAGTGTACCTTGGACTCTGGTGTAATAGTACACCATAGACAGCCAAAGACATGATAATGGGTGTAACTGAGGCCAGTGAGAGCAGGTAAATGTGCCCTTTTATCAGCAACATGTAGAAACTCAGCTGCTAAGGCATTCATGACAAAATACATATTCAACTGGGACTGTGGTGTAGAAATGCATCCATATAAAGCCATGCACATACTGATGGATGTAGAAAATGTTTGTCATAGCCTCTATGTGTGCACATATATCTTGCAAATACAACTGCTGCAGCAGTAACTCAGTAGCTCAGTCTATTAAATGCTTTGCATAGAGTACATTTTGCCACACACAGTCCTGGGTTCAAATCCAGGGTTATGTTGTATTTCAATTACATTATCGTGCAGACAGGAATTAATGAGTGACTCATGCACTTATTATCCACACAAAGTATTGCAAATTAAATAGCTGGAAGTCACAGGCTTGCAGGAAGGGATAGATTTCACATATCTGTATAGCATTACTATGTAGTGCCTAGTACTCTGTTATTGACACAGCTGCCGAACATATGTACCTTAAACACATGTCATAATTGGAGTGTAAAGGGTACCCTCACCCTGGCTCTGCCTCTACAACAAGGCTGATACAGCTAACACAGATACACCTACATCTTTTTGTCCTCTAAACTGTTCACATTCTCTGCCTAGGTCTATTACCTGCAGCAGCTGCTGCAGCCTGTGGTACACACAGCTTTATGTAAAGGTTTCTTCTACAAACCTACCCTCGGTGATGATGTAGTCTCCTCACCCGAGTGATGTCTATCTCAACAGCTAAGAAAGGGGCTATGTTCTATATGAAGTCCTTATATATTGCACAGTGGTTGCATGCCATTGGTTAATGATAGTGCAATTCACCTGTTTTGGCTGCAATTAGCATATCAGAGCCACAGACTGGTTTAGAGGCAATTACCTGCTAATGAGAAGCATGTTAAAATGCAAGCAGCTGGCTATAGGGAAGCATTCTGTGTAGATTTTCCTCACATAGAGCATACCTTTTCGAAACATTACTAGTAGCACATTTCAACAGAGGAGTACTGCACTCCACCAAGTATGTAACTGTTTTTTGTGTATAACAGGATGCAGATGGGAAGACAGAGGTATGGGGAATAGGGATTACAGCAGTAAGCCTGTCTTAGACCTGTGATAATGACATATCATTGATGCCCTGCTGTCTTATACATACAGGGGACATACAATATATCAAGGTTGCATTGTCTTTTGTCATTGTGGCACACTGGTGTTGGACTGTCCCTATATAGTGGTCATAAAAGCACACTGATATTTGTCTGGCACTGGTCTTATGACATATTATTGGATGGCTGTCCTTAGAGAACACACCACAATGGGTGTATGATCATACAGCAGAATCTCTTAAGGCACACAGGGAACTACCTCAGTAATGATACTATCTTGGTTGTATCCACACATGTAGTATGTTGTCACACTGTTGGGTATGACATGTGTGAGCAAGCAGTGGATAGTGCCACCCATTTTGTTCTCACTGTATCTGTACATAGTGGACATCCATGTATTTGATCCTGTACTGTGTTTCCCTTTTCGTGTGCTTCAGGACTAATGTGTCGAAGACAGCATGCTGTCTTCTCAGATGTAGAGAATGAACTAATACTTCAAGGACTACGGCAGCATCATCACATTCTACTATTCAGAGGGAGGCATAACTAAGAACAGCGGGCTGCATTGTGGGCAGAACTTGTCTGGGATGTGAATGAGACTGGTCACCAGGACAGTTCATGTGAGCAGGTTCAACACTGCACAACAGACATGGTGAATGCTGCATGACAAAGGGCAGCTAATGTAGCCAGGGATTGTGCCATCACCAGTGAAGGGTCTGCAATGGAACAACCACTCACGGCCACTGAGGAATTTCTGGTGAACCTAGGGACACACAACAGCTCCCAGGCATCCATCACACCATTCATCATGGAGGTGGGTACCACAGTGTCCACAGCAGAAAAGCATGCAGGTAAGCTTACTGTGACCACCATTGTAATACTGTACCAGTTATTCTGTCAGGCTATACATACCTTTACGTGGGTGTCAGGTCTATGTGCTTTGGGGGACTTACGGGCTTAAGCTCAGTTGTACACTCATACTTAGAATGTCACCAATACATCAAGTAACACAGTAGCTACTGTGCAACATGTGGTGGTACTGAAATTACCTCACCCTCACCTTTTTACAGGTCCATCAAAAGTTGGCCAAGGCCATTGTCCTGCTTCTGGTAAGCTTGATACTGTTCTTGTTATGGAACATATATATATACTTTTAAGGTTAAGGGCCATGACATTTCCCTATGTACACTTAATAATGTGTATAACCAGCGTAGAATGTTTGTATGTTCCAGTCTGAAACAATTACCTAAGTTTCCTAGAGTGGGTAATCACAGAGTGTAGCTGAATGAGCAGAAACATGTTTGCAGTTATAGTTCAAAGTGAATAAGCCTCCTGGTGTACATGATGCAATTAATCCGACATACCTTCTAAAAATGGAAAGGTCAATGGTACATACCTTAGGCACTGAAACTTGTATTTGTACATATTTGTTAAGAGAGTTGTACTGGGTTTTACATGTTGTTTTATCAGCTATGGTGTCATATTGCATACCTAAAAGGTACAATGTACTTGTCAAATGTCAGGTGATTCACCTGACATGCTTGTTATAAAGGCCTTGAATCAAATGTGCATTTTGTTGTCAGGACATCTGTTTTGCATGAAAGCAGATATGAGAAGATGTGAGAGTGGCAATGCAGTTGTGGATCCTTATTAGTATGATTCTTTGAGGATTTTCCACACATAATAGTGCAGGTAGTAATGTACTGCTTTTGTCTTGGTTTACACTGGTGACTGGGGGTGTTGGAGTCCCCCCCCCACACACAACCTGATGTCAGTGTCTCTTCAGACTCTGATAATGATGGTGGCCACAATGAGGTACAGATGGGGATGTTGGGGGCTAAATCTGTCCCAGAGGTTGACATCCCTCTTCTGCATCCATTGTCACTGCAGTCAGTATGCCCACACATACCCAGTCCCCACAGGCCTTAAATATTGGACAGTCAGAGGGTGGAGACATTGAAGAGGCCAGTGTAGCAACTATTGCTTTAGTGAGTGTAGACACTGACCATAGCCAGAGAGTGGACGAGGTCCCACATAGATGGATTGACAGGGATGCTCATAGAAGGACTGCAGCCCGTCCACCAGCAGTTGCAGATGTCACATCACGGGTCACTCACTGCATGTTTCGGCCATTATGGAGGCACAGACACATTCTGAATAGAACACTAGACGTATGCTTAGGGTTATGGATGCAGCACAGTCTGACATCCATGAATGCCTCCACTGCATTGGGGACACCTGGATTGGTTCACTGATGCAGTGGACAGACAGTGGGCTGAGACAGTTTCTGTCTTGGACAGCCGATTGTCTGTGCTGGAATATGTGGTTGGAGTTGGATGCTGGACCCGTAGACATAGGTCAGCAACACCATCTGCTAAGAGGCCATGTGGCCATGCAGAGTCGGCTTCTATAGTGGCAGTACCTCCAGCACTACAGAGGGGAGTGTGCTGTCCACACCATGACATTACAGGCCATGTGCACATGGTCCTGGGCAGTCCTATGGGCAACATGGTCCAAGCAGTCAGCAGTCACCATCAGGTACTAGCACGACATCTGACTTTAGGCATGGTCATGCCACTGCAACTCCTAGCAGAGCCAGTTCCCATGTTCAGGGCTGGAGATTGTGAACTGTCAACTCTACCATGTACAGTCCAAAGCTGTCCAACATACACATGTGTAGGGCTAACACTGTGCTTATCTGAGTACATGCACATATTCACACACCACTGTCACATGCAGGTCACCTACAGACACACACAGCACTTCTCCATGGTCCATCTAACCTGCTCCCCTTCCTGACTCACAAACATGCTGTCAACCGTTTGGGTCAGGCTAGGCCTCCAGCACCCCAAACATCACACTGTGCAAGTGATAATACTTGTGCCACATCCTTGTCATCCTTCCCATCAATGCAGGAGAATGAAGCTATGTGTCTGATTCACAGGGTGGCTATATTACTTGACATGTACTTGTGTAATGCAGTATTGTTTTGCCATGCCACTTGTAGTTGTCACCAACATACACTGTATGCTGGCATGTATCATGAGTATGCAACATACTTTTGTGGACTTTATGTTGTATGATATTGTACTGGTGGTATTGCTACACAATGACAGGTATGTCACAGACCTGTGTATGTTTCTGTTCCAGGGGTCTTAGGGGATAACCTATGGACACAGAGCAGCAGTGAAGCAGGACAGCATGGTATAGCAGCACAGCAGAAATATGACTTCAGCAAGGTACAGCAGTATACATACATGGATCCATAGGTTCACATCTGTATGACAGTCTGTGAAGGACAATAGTGGCAGTTAGCATACTCATGCAGTTATAATTTGTGATAAGGTCTGCTACAGGGCAAGGTGTGACTTTTCTGGAGTGCATATGCTGCCTACCTGTAGGGAGCATAGATGATGGATGACTCACTATAAGGACATTAACCTACTATGTGATGTTAGTATGACATGCTTGTGGGAGACATTTATCTAGCAGACATAAACACACCCTTGAAACAGAGCTTGCCTAATAGTACACAGAGCAGCTCAATGCACCTCAGCACCTGCTATCTGTTTGATTGCCTGTGCAGCCATCATCTCAACACACAGCATCTGCCTGAGTCCCTCTTGAACTGGGGCAATATGTGCTGATCCTGTACCGAGGGGTATACAGATGTTTCTGATTGTGAGGGCTGTATGGCCGTTATGATATGTTCACATGCCCTATGGCTCCATAACATGATGTATACTGCTGTAACAGCCTCAGACACAAACATGGCCTCATTCAGGCTAGCGCCACTTCCACTCACTGCATACAGGACACACCAAGGCGCACACATACTCCAAGTTGGCTGTGTGTAGATTAGAATACTTACCTATGTACTGGTACACAATACAGATTACAGTACCCAATGCATGCAACACAACTCATGTCTGCTAGTAGTATCAGTGTATAACATATAACGATTGTTGATATCAGCAAGCTTTGTTGTGGTCAGTCATTTGGTGAGCACCATTACCCTGCTACAAATAAAATGATGCAAAACCGTAATGATGTCTATGTTGTAAAGATTATCATATGTATGCCATATGAATATACATACACACATGCGCGCATGCACATGCACACGTGCACACACACACACACACACACACACACACACACACACACACACACACACACACACACACACACACACACACACACACACACACACCATGTTAGGCTGCAGTGAAATTAGAACCCCTACCTATCTAGGTTTATACATGATAGATCATAGTATTAGTCGCATACACCACAGCTTACATCTGATAATTTGCTGTCAGCTGATAGTCTTAAGATGGCTGACATCATCAGGCCTTGTAGAAGAGAGGAGTTTGGAAGCCAGCAGCAAGTTGCAGGCCAGAAAAGTGTATAACCATTGCTGCTGGATAGCCCATAAGGGCATGTCTATTGCTTCACAGGAGTATATATACACACACACCAAGTGAGTTGCAGTGATATTTGAGACCCTATCTAGTTAAGTTTAGGCACTATAGATCACAGTACTTATTGCATGCACCACAGCATTTGTCTGAGATTGCATTGTCATCTGGTAGTCTTAAGGTGGCTGATATCATCAGGCCTTGTAGAAGAGGTCAGTTTGGAAGCCAGCAGCAGGTTATGGGCCCAAGAAGTGCAAAACCATTGTTGAATAGCCCACGAGGGCATATCCATTGTTTTGCAGGTTATATATAGACACACACACACACACACACACACACACACACACACACACACACACACACACACACACACACACACTCACACAAACTGGGCTGTAATGACATTAGAACCCCTACCTATCTATGTATCTATCTTATACACTATAAATCACAGTACTTATCGCACGTGCCACAGTTTAGGTCAACTGTGTATCTGATTGCAGGCACAGTATTTGTACATTGCACAAACTAGTCTTATGTTGAACAACATCTATGGCCTGCAAAGTGATATCAGTTCATACTGTTATCTGCATCTAGTATCCTAGCAGTGAGATAACTGTTGTTATCCTAGCTATGTGTGTACAGTTACCAGTATGGCCATATGTGGCTGCTTGCAGTTAGAGAGGTGACACTGTGGGCAGGGACAATGTGCCCTGTCCATAAGTCCATTGACACCATTATACATTGCACCACCTGATCACCTGTGTCTGTCTATGTGGTGACATCCAGCAGGCATAGGGCTCTGTAGGTAAATGGATTATGTACTGCTGCACCCTTAGTTTGGATCCTTTGATCAACATTATGGCTGTGTGATAGTGCAGTTTACTCACCATTATTAGGGTATGTCAGACAATGCAGACATCCACACACGTATTTCTGTATATAACAGGGATGTATATATAAATATAGTGGTGTGTGTATGATATATATCTCAGTTATGTAGATATACATGGGGGACTATGTATGATTTTAATATATATATATATATATATATATATATATATATATATATATATATATTCATAGGTTCATAGGTAGGTACTAGGCTAACTGCCTGAGGGCATTTATAAGCCTAGCCAGAGTGCATCGGCTTTCGCCACCCCATTGATTAATTAACTGGTCCTTTGTCAAGCAGAGCCAATGAAGTGATCCAAAGGGTGTATTTTCTGTTACCCATCCACTCATCAAGGTTTCTCTTGAAGAGTGTTAGTGAGGGGCTCTGCCTGATGTAATTTGGAATTTTGTTCCAAAGTATGGGGAGTCCCTGTGACAGGAATCTATCCCTCCAGCATGTTCTATTTATTGCTGTGGCAAGGTTTAGCTCACTGGAGTGCGTGGCTTGCAGTGACTTGGATTTCTTTAGGTGGAGCATGTCCATCAATTCTGAGTTGGACATGGCTTTGTAAGTCAGGCAGAGATCACCTCTGAGAAAGCGATATGCCACTGAGTACAGCCAGAGTTTTTTCAGTCGGGCCGCATAGGACATATGTTTGAGACCAGTAATCCTCTTGGTGAGCTACTTTTGTGGTCTTTACAGCTGTTGGAAGTGTCTTGTGAGGTACATCCCAAATTTGGCATTGTACTCTATGATGGGTCTAATGAGTGATGAGTAGAGGGGCACTATAACCTCTTTATTTCTAGATGTGAACCCTTTAGTAATTAGTTGGGCCACATAGAAGGATTTCCTAACTACTTTGGCAATATGATTGTCAAAGGAGAGATTACTATCTGCTTGGGTCCCCAGATCTCTTATTACCTCTTCTGTATTAAGGGGGCTGCCGCCTATGTGGTAATTCATGGGTGTTTTGTTTTTCCCAAATGAGATGACTATGCATTATTTGGCATTTAGCTAGAGGCCATGACTTTGACACCAGGTGTCCACCTCAGTAAGGCCCTTTTGGAGGATGTCCGTGTCAGCCAGAGAGTCAATTATGGCTCCCAGTTTGCAGTCATCAGCAAACTTGGTTAGCCATAGTCCTCCTGTGTTTGCCTGTACTTCTGAGAAGTATATGCCGAACAGTAGGGGTCCCAGGACCAAGCCTTATGGGACACCACTCGTGACTGGTTTAGAGTCGGACCTGGAGCCTGCTATTCTTACCGTGTGAGTTCTGTCTGTAAGCCAGTTGGCAGCCCATCTCATGATGTAGGTGTTTATGTTTAGGCTGGTGAGTTTTTCTGAAATACCCAAGTGGGGAATGGTGTTGAAAGCCTTGGTGAGGTCAAGGTAGACTGTGTGAACCACCTTTTCCTCGTCTATGGCCTTGGTGACTGCCTCGAAGAAGTCAACCAGGTTTAGTAGGCATGATCTGCCCTTAACAAAGCCAAACTGGGTTGGGTCAAGTATTTGGAGGTCCCCAATGTCTTTGTTAATGAGTTCCATGATGATGCGCTCCATAGCCTTGCAGACCAGGTTAGTCAGGCTTATGGGACGACAGTTACCAGGGTCAGTTGTGGCCCCTCCTTTGTGGAGAGGAATAACCGTTGCTGTGAGCCATTCTATGGGCATGTAGCCTGTGGAGAGGCTGAGATTGAACAGTGTGTTTAGGTGGGGGGTTAGTTCGTTCTGTAGTTCATGCAAGACGCAGCCTGGGACACCATCTGGTCCCAATTGACACTGTGTTTTTGGCTTTTGAAAGGGCTGTTTTCACCTGTGCGTCTGTGATTTTTGGGGCACTACACTTTTCTGTTATTGTTGTGGGCCCTTTTGGAGGTGAGAAGGGGGTGAAGTTTGCACTGAAGCTATCTGCCAGGATGTTGGCAATATCAGTAGGTTCAGTATATTTTGTGCTGTTTTGCACTAGTTCAGTGCATATCTGTGAGTTGCCACTTAGATTCTTAACATAGCTAAAGAAGGCTTTGAGGTTATCTTTTGAATCCTTAGCTATTTTTCTTTTGAAGTTAGCCTTTGATGATTTCATAAGAGACCTCAGTTTCTCACTGATACTGATCAGGGATGTCTTTCCTTCTTGTGATTTGATTTTTTTCTGAACTAGTTCCCTCCTTCTATTGTATAGCCAGTTTATTGCAGGGGTCCACCAAACTGGTTTACTTCTCTTAGAGAAGTGAGTCTTGGTTTTGCTAGGGATGGCACAATCCATGCATCCCTGTAGGTGCTCATAGAGCACATTTGTAAAGGTTTCTGCATCTTGGGCAGCATTATCCTTTAGTGTGGGGGCTGTGAATATTTTAGTGTGGGAGCTGTGAAACTTACCACCTCTGTCTTATGTAAGGTGAAGTTTGCTTTAGAAAAGTTTTTTACTGTGGTTTCCTTAGTTGGGGGTGGTGGTGGGGTGTGGACATCCAGAGTGATTAGTTTATGGTCTGATCTAACCAGTGACGGGTTGACCTCCGGTGTGGAACACCTGTCGCTCTTGTTGGTGATGACCAGGTCCAATATGTTTTCACCTCTGGTAGGGGAGTTTACCAGCTGATCCAGGGCATTTGAGGTGATGAATTCCAAGAAAGTGCTGGGCCTGGAAATTTGTACTTGAGTAGTTTTCCCAGTGAATGTAGGGTAATTGAAATCGCCCAATATTAGGGTGTTTGGTAGGACCTTCATGTTTTCCATTGTCTCCAGAAAGGTGGAGTGGTGGTCCTGGGTCATGGAGGGTGATCTGTAGCAGGCCACAATTTGCATTGCAGATTTGCCCGATGTTAGTTGCACATGGATGATCTCAGAGGTATCATGCTGTGCCACTAACCTGGAGGTGTAGGTATCCTTGATGAATATGGCTACACCCCCCTCCTTTTGTGTTTCAGTCAGTGTTCTGTGGCCAAAACGTGTGGTATGAGTTGTAGCCCAGCAGTGCTGGGGTGCTCTTTGGAGCCTTGAACCAGGTTTCAGTTACTGCACAGATGTTGACGTTCTCCATACTGAGGAGTGCTTCAAGCGTGTGCATTTTGAGATTTTAAACTCCTGGCGTTGAGTAGCATAACCCTCAGTTTTTTGTTAATTGTGCTGTTTATGGAGGTGGGTTTGACTTTTGAGCCTTGCCTAAAAAAGGCAGTATGGGGGCAGCAAGAGCCTTGGACAGTATTCAAAAGCCTAGGGGTGACAGGTGCAAGCCGTCTCTTGTGAAGCAATGCATCTTGTCAAGCATGTTGTCCCAGGCTGACAGACACTGGATCCCCTTTGAATGACACCAGAAGCTTAGCCAGTTGTTGAAATTGATCATTTTTACTTTATACTGAGGTATCATTCTTGGTGAAGGCAGGATGCTACTTAGGGTCAGGGTCATACCAGCCTGGGCTACATGATCAAAGAACTCTTCCATGTCTCTTTTCATGCAGTCCAGGGAGGTACGTCTCAGGTCATTCACACCAACATGAACAATGACAAGAGTCATATTTGTACTTGTTCTGGAGTGACCTGAGTGCTTGTGTTATGTGGCGGATTCTGGCTCCTGACAGGCAGCTAACAGTAACCTACTGCTTGTCAGATAGATATATATCAGTATATATCTATTTGACACTACATAGCGATAGATATACTATGCATGTGAAAGAGATACTGACAGACAGATATGTATAACTATATGTCTGTATGTAGAGACATTTATACATAACAGGTCATTTCAATGAAGGGCCAACAGAATTGCACTCATTTTTACTAAATGTACGGGCATGCCCAGCAGGACTGTCAGTACTTATGTCAGACCACACCTACTTGTATTCCAGTCTGGGATTTTGTATGTTACAGACATTAACATCCACCCCTGTTTCTGCAGTACTGCACTTCACTCAAAATGTCCACATCATTCCCCAGCCGTCTGCTGTACTAAATATGTGAGTGAGGTTGGTGATGTTACACCACCATCCGATAGTCTGCATACCTATCAATTGTCCTGATTTTCACAGAATGTCCAGAGTTTTGCCTCATATGTTTATTCTGTTCTTCACACATTTGAGGTCTTCTGGTGCTTTATTGAATGTTGACATCAATGCATTCTACTAACTAAAGACAAAACAATTGTGTGTCAGACTTTGTATCCATCAGAAAATATGTACTACTGCAATACCTTTAATTCCAGCAAGTAAGTTTACGTGACCAATATTTAAACTCTGTCATCATGTTTGGGCCTTTGTCCCCCAAATCTTTCTGGCTTAGTCCAGATTTCTTGCACTAAGAGTTTGGGAGGTATGACATTCTTTGAAAACACTAACATACTACTAACTCACATGCAAAAGATGTAAGGAATCCCAGATTAGAACCTTCAACACCATCACCCATGCAAGCTTCCCTAGTCCACTGAGCCACACAGCTTGCTAGACAGAGAAGGGTCATTCATCACACAATCAACAGCATACATATGTACATGGTTATCCTGCATGAAGAGACATACAATGTGTAAGGGCTATCTAAGTTACAGCCCTGAGATTGCCTGGTCCAGCTGCTATCTTCTACATTTCATAGCTGGCGTCTTTTCATCTGGAAAGGAAGCAATTCAGATCTTCAAGATTTTTTCAAACACATCAATAACTTCACATGGTTTTTGAGTTTCACTATCCAACACAGCAAAGATAAGGCTAATTTTCTGGGCTGCACAATTTTTAAGGACCACACCACCAGCAAGTTAAGCAAAAATCTATTCAGGAAATCCACAAGAGTTAACCTTTTTTCTCTGTAGCAGCAGCATGCACCCCCAAAGTCACTAAAATAAATGTTATAAAATTCCAGTGGATGAGAGTATTAAGAACGTCCAAAAGCCTCCAAAATTTCTACAAAAATATAGCCGAACTAGAAGGGGACTTCTTAGCTAGAGGCTACTGCAACAAACTGTTCTCAGTCATTCTACAACATATAAGGGAACTCAAGACAAATCCAAGGCAGAAGGTCATGAGCAGCAACTGTTTTATTTGGTAAAGCCACTTAAAACAAAACCAAAAAAAAAAATCATATATATTAATCACTTTCATCCTTTACCAGAACTTCATCAGAATTCTGACTACATGAGTGAAGATTCTCTATAATGACTTAAATAGAAGTTAGTATTGAAAATTACAGGTCTGAGCTGTCACCCAGCTGCTGTTGTAGTTCAGAATACAGGGTTTGACTTCTTCTGCCTCCCTCTACCTAATGTTTGACTCTATGTAAGTCATTTAACCAGACAGTGCTACTGGGTCACCCCTGAGAAGAGACACTTGAATTTAGTGTGCTTGCCTAGTCAACAAATTAATAAAATACAAAAAAAATTACACTGCTCTGCTTACATTTATCCTTTTAAGTTAATTAATTTCTGGCAGCATTCTCCAAGAAATTTTATTTGTGGGGCATCTCTAATCCAAGTCACTGCAAGCCACGCACTCCAGTGAGCTAAACCTTGCCACAGCAATAAATAGAACATGCTGGAGGGATAGATTCCTGTCACAGGGACTCCCCATACTTTGGAACAAAATTCCAAATTACATCAGGCAGAGCCCCTCACTAACACTCTTCAAGAGAAACCTTGACGAGTGGATGGGTAACAGAAAATACACCCTTTGGATCACTTCATTGGCTCTGCTTGACAAAGGACCAGTTAATTAATCAATGGGGTGGCGAAAGCCGATGCACTCTGGCTAGGCTTATAAATGCCCTCAGGCAGTTAGCCTAGTACCTACCTATGAACCTATGAATATATATATATATATATATATTAAAATCATACATAGTCCCCCACGTATATCTACATAACTGAGATATATATCATACACACACCACTATATTTATATATACATCCCTGTTATATACAGAAATACGTGTGTGGATGTCTGCATTGTCTGACATACCCTAATAATGGTGAGTAAACTGCACTATCACACAGCCATAATGTTGATCAAAGGATCCAAACTAAGGGTGCAGCAGTACATAATCCATTTACCTACAGACCCCTATGCCTGCTGGATGTCACCACATAGACAGACACAGGTGATCAGGTGGTGCAATGTATAATGGTGTCAATGGACTTATGGACAGGGCACATTGTCCCTGCCCACAGTGTCACCTCTCTAACTGCAAGCTAGTGGGGAAAATGTGTGCTAGTGGGGAAAATCTCCAAAAGTTAAGTATTTTCATATGATTTAGTTCTGCCCTGTAGTTTCTGATAAATGAAAACTCGGGGCTAAAGTTGCAATTCAGGAAGAGGCATTTTATATCATGAAAAATCCATCATATAAAAAAATTGCATCAAAAAACTTCAAACAAACAAGCACACAAGCAAAAATAAACAGTTGTTTTTATGTTTTAGATTCTATATCTCATTAAGTGATTTTTCCATCATCCTCTCCATTAACTCAGGCTTTAAAAACAACCCTCCCTCAGAAACCTATTGCTGCTTTCTGGTTGTTAAGTAGTCATTCAAAGAAATATGCTTAACTTATAGAGCTTGTATTTGGTTTAGACCATAGCCTGCTACTTTCTTTGTGGTCAGATTTTATTTTTTTATTTTACATTTGTTAACTTGGTAAGCACATTGGTTTAAAGACCCTTTTCAGGCATGACTTTGAATATTAAGATAATGAAAACATATTCTGGATGAACAGTCAAATAAAATGCATAAACATACTTCAACATTTGCTGGATGGTCATTCCCACATTTGAATACCAAGGAATTGGATGATTTACTATTATTATTATTATTATTATTTGCTATTTATTACTATGCCATTTAATTGCTATATATTGTTATTACTGTATATTCTTTTCTGTATTTCTAAGTTGATATTGCTGTTTTATGCTTGTTCATTAATTATTGTTACCTATTAAAGTTTAACATATTTTAACAATACATCCGATTTCCTTTTTCCTTTCAAAGCATAAATCATAATACAACTTGGTGCTTATATGTATCAAAGTTTATGTGATGTGCTGAGAACTGTAATTTGATTATGAGAAATCGAGCATTCCCAAACCAAGTACTTGCTGGGAGGTTTACTATCTTCGGAACATTTTAATCTTACCATATCTTGTTTTTGGATACATGTAATTCTTTCATCTTGGAGCACCAAAGTAAGGCATTAATATGTTAACTGCTGATATGTGGTTTTATACCTTAGCTCAATGCATTTCTACTTGTGCACTGGTGTCTTTACTGAGTCCATGTCTCGTGTGTTCCGCACCTTGAACGAATGCAACTGCAACTATACGATCATGTAGTGATAGCCACATCTCAATCAGTTCATATTTTTCCCCCCAACTTCCTGGCCTGCAGATTCCATGATTTTCAATGATGTCGAACAATGATGTCTGTAGGGTATCCACCTGCAATTCCATCACTTTACTCATTTCAGTCAAAGACTATGTGGAAGGTTTGCAGCTATCCTTACTTCACCTCACCTTTTTTTCTGTTTTCACCAAGCTTAATATTTCCTGACTCTTCTTCTATATTGTTCATCAGAAGCACACTCAGGGCTAGAGTTGCAATTCATGAAAATGTGTTTTATATTATGAAAAATGCATCATATAAAAAAATTGCATCAAAAACTTCAAACAAACAAGCACACAAACAAAAATAAATAATTGTTTTTGTATTTTATATTTTATATCTTACAAAATGATTTTCTCCATCATGCATAACATCTTGAAATTCTCTGGTAATTCCTCCTAATCTGTTATAAATTATAGGCCCTCAATACCCAGACCACATATATAATAATATAGACATTATCAAAAAGTTACAATTTGTGTAACTTTCTAACCTCTACATTTTTGTAAACCCCATAAGAAATGACTTTTTTATTTATACAGCACAACCTCAAAATTTCTTACTGCTTCTTCAGCATTTCTTCAACTCTTTTGCACTTCAAGAACATATATTCCCATGTGTGTTTCGTCTTCACATCCCTTTATCAAACACATCATTTCTCCTTTTAGAGAACTCTTGACCTTTTACTGGCCACCTTCCTTGTACAAGTAAAATCTTAGAGGCTACTTTAAACTTTCTTCTTCTTTATCCTAGTCAGCATATTTCATCTAGATATTTTTAACTTGGTTGTAAATAAAATATCTCTGACATTAACTGCATTGCCATTTATTCTTGTTTACACATTATTGGTCCCCTGGGTTCTTAACTTTCTTATTTTCATATCTTATTCTTTAATTTTCTTTTAACACTGTATATTAAGTAATATCTCACCCTATTTCTATTTTTGGAAAAATGTCTATATTGCAAATAGGCTTCTGATTTGTTTATTTAAGAGACACTTAACAAAGAAACTCAAACAAAGACTCTAAAGAAAAATGGAATTAATCGTGTTTGTCCCCCTGGGATCTTTTTCCCTATAAAACTCCTCTCTAAACTGGGTTTGTCCTAGGCCATGAAATAATTGAGGAAAAAGATCCATGGGTACCACTATAAATTTTGCAGGCAGTAAATAAATGCACCCCAATCAAGTGGAAAGCACTGCCCATCAAAACTGATATATTTAATAATGTTTTAAATGTAAAACAACTGCATTCAGAGGTTAGAAACTATTTTCTTCTTCTGACCTAAAGTACATGTTTACAACCATAGTACACTGTTTGTTTCATGAAAATTCCACACAGCATCTCTGCTTGACTCCTACAACAGATTTTTCCCTACCGCTGAATTCGTCTACCAAAGATTCCTGTTCAAATGTTTACTACTTTTTTTCCAGATAATAATATTGCAATATGTTCATCAAACATTTCAAAACTTTCTGAACCCTCATATATGTACGTTTCTAATATTTGTGTGTGTGTGTGTGTGTGTGTGTGTGTGTGTGTGTGTGTGTGTGTGTGTGTGTGTGTGTGTATAATATGTATATATATATATATATATATATATGGGTCTACCTTATGACATCGAATCCCCAGAATGCCGAATCCCATTTCATCAAGACGAATGCATCGAAACTGCAGAAGATCAAAACTCCATATCATCGAACCACACTTCCACAAACACACCCCTGGACTAAAACAAAAAACTATACAAACTCCACCTACAACACACCCACCCCCCAAAACACTAGAAACCTACACTATCCCAGCTTACATTTTATCAGGGGGCTTTGCCCCCCTGCAGCCCCACACACATATATGGGGTTGTGCCCCCCCTTGCAAATTAAATATACCAAATCCGAGATTGCACTACATTGTAGAAAACACCATACACCCATGACACACCCACATCTACCACAGAGCCACCAACTAAACTGTACATTTACAGTATCTCTGTTGTGATGGAGGAATAGGAAGTCCCTTCAGTTCACAGAAGTGTGGTTCGATGATATGGAGTTTCAGACTTCTATAGTTTTGATGCATTCATCTTAATGAAATGGGATTTGGAATTCCAGGGATTCAATGTTATCAGGTAGAACTATACATACATATATATATATATATATATATATATATATATATATATATATATATATATATATGGGTTCACTATAGAATCCCGAAATACTGAAATCACGAATTTCAGCATGTTGAAATTCTATAGCCGAACCCTTTAAATACCGAAACCCCATAACCGCGAAATTTAAAATCCCGAATCTATAGTGCAACTACGCCCCACACATACACATGCACACAGTCTCCCCCCATAATCAAACAAATAATCCTGCTGCGCCCCCCACACCCCCTACTTATATATACTAACTCTGAAATCGCACAATCACACACACAAAGGTAACTCACACACACACATTTCACAGCCCTATGCGCGCGCGCGCACACACACACACACACACACACACACACACACACACACACACACACATCACAGCCAAAACACACACTAACATACACTAAAGCCCCTAACCAACACACTCATATGTACTTACTTACACTTACACCTATGCATTCACACACCACAACACCCCCCCCCACTTATATATACTAACTCTGAGATCGCACAATCACACACACAAAGGTAACTCACACACACACATTTCACAGCCCCTTGCACACACACATCACAGCCAAAACACACACTAACATACACAAACCCCCCTAACCAACACACTCATACGTACTTACCAACACTTACACTTATGCATTCACACACCACAACACCAGAAGCTCTGAACTTCGTTATTTTGAATTTCGCGCTTCTGGTGTTTTGGCATTTCAAGGCTTCGGTATTATAATTTCAAAATATTGAAAGCCGAGATTTCAGTATTTTGAAATTATAAAGGGAACCCATATATATATATATATATATATATATATATATATATATATATATATATATATATATATATAGGGTCTATATTAGATCACCGAATGCTTAGGTAAGCGAATGGTGATTAATTGACCCCATGTAAGCGAAAGCTTACAAAATCGAACTGTCAGAACAGCAATTTTTTTCCAAGGGAAAAAAAAATCACTGTTAAAACAAAAAGAAAAAAAAAAGCACATTAAAACATGAGATTAAGTGGGGGGCTTTGCCCCCCACACCCACCTACCTAAATATACCAGCTCCGAGGCTGCACTACAGTGCCAAAAATGGCAAAGTACCAAAGCGGTCAAGCAAACTCTTTCTCAGGGAAAGAATTTGCTTACATGCCACTTCGATATTTTGCCATTTCGGTTTTGTCAGTTCAACCAAGACACAAGCCTCTTCGGTCAGTTGATAGGAACTATATATATATAGATAGATAGATATGTGTGTGTGTGTGTGTGTGTGTGTGTGTGTGTGTGTGTGTGTGTGTGTGTGTGTGTGTGTGTGTGCACACTAATAATATGTATAAGGCATATGTGAAACAGTATAAGGCCTCAGTTATTGGATAAAGTCTCCCTTCTTAACCTTGTCAATGTTAATAATCCATGTTTCCCTTTTCAAACACACAGACACACACACACACTCACACACACACACACACATCCATTCATCCATCCACCCCATAATCCCTTTTCTCATTTTTTTGCACATGGGCTCGGGGTGTCAGTTCAGCAGTGACAATCATTTACAGCCAAGGTTCACACTGCCAGGCGGCTAGCCTTGCCACAGTTGGGCTTCCACACCACACACTCGCATGCACACTCACAGCTATGGACAGTTTAGAGTGTCCAGTCCACCTATTGCATGTCTTTAGAATGTGGGAGGAAACTCTAGCTCCCAGAGGAAACTGACGTGAACCCAAAATCACAGAGAAGATTATCCATTTTCAGTCGTATGATTCCTTGCTGGAGATGGAAATGCTTACTCATATTGTTCCCTCTCACAACGAGTGAGCACCAGTTATTATCACCCATTGTTTGTGTAATTAGATGACACCAATGGATGTGTTTATGATTTTTCTGTATAACAGTCCTAGCTTACACTGAATAAGCTCAAATGATCCAAAGTGTTAGTTCAGGTGAGTTAATATTGTATAACTCCTTCAGTTTGGTCAGTAGTTTCACTTGGCTTTTTTCTAGAGTATATCATGTAAGAGATTTCCAAGGAAGATATTGTTCTTCTTTCAAATCAATCAGAAATTGGAAATGAAGCCTTCGTAATTTTTATAACATCATCCATAATTTAATTTCCAGTCCTTATAAATAGAATAATGTTTTTTATACTTCACCATCAAGGCATTACAACAGTTCTCAAATGGAATACCTGTCTGGTGCAGGTGTTTTCCCATCTAGAAAAAATTATTCCCCTTCCTACCTATCCAAACAGGAGTCCCCCAGGGCTCTATTCTGGGGCCACTTCTATTCAATATCTTTACTAACAATCTTCACATATCCTGCAGTCACTCCTCCCTTATACTATATATGGATGACTCTACATTTATCTCCTTTTCTGACAACATCTATTATTTTCACACACTTACCCAAAACTCATTCCTTTCCACTGAAAGATGGCTTACAGAAAACCAGCTCATATTAACCCCCCCCCAAAAAACCCAAAAAACAAACTCCTTCTCTTCCTTCCTAGGTCACGCTCCCATCTTAAATCCACATTTACCATCTCATCACTCAACAACACTATCATTAAAGTAGAACCTCACACTAAGCTCCTTAGTACCATAATTAACAATCAATTAAAATTCAAACTTCACATTCAACAGTGTATCAATAAAACACATCAAAAACTGGGACTACTTCATAGGACCACAAAATTCCTTACATCAGACTCTAAACTTTCTCTGGCTGAGGCATTCCTCCTACCTTGCCTACTGTATGCTGCTCCTATCCTTATAAACTTATAATCCACATTATTCACCAAGCTTGAACAGATGTATAATAAAATTGCTAGATTCACCACAAACCAGCCTTACAACTCACACCACTGTCTTGCATTAAAGAAACTTCAATGGCTAGAATTCCCCCAGGAACTTCTACTTTCACAACTACATATCATACGCTCCATACTCTACAAACATACTGACTGCCCATCCCTCTCCTCCCTAATATCCTAATATACCCATAATTGTTCACTTTGTAGCTCCAACTAACATCTCCTAGATATTTACAAACCCAATAAAAACATTGGCAAACTCTCAGTGTCCCTGACCTGGAACAAGCTCCCCTCCAATGTAAGAAACATTACACATGTAAACTGCTTCAAAAAAGAGCTAAAAAAATATCTATTAAACTCATGGTCCTGCCCATGCCAGGACCCAACTTAACCCCCCCCCCTTCTCTGTCTTTTACCCAACTACTTAATTATTTTTGCACCTATAACTCTAATGACTCTATTTCACACAAATATAAGTCGCATCTACTTGTTCAACACTTAATGCTCTTTTGCAGCTATAATCAATTTAAATATGTATATTTCAATAGTTAATTGACTTTTAACAACATTTCTATATAATCACTCTCACATTTTTCAACATTGTTTTCCACCTACTATGTACCTGACTTCTCTGCCTTATGTAAGTGCTTTTTTTTCTGCTTTATGTTGCCATAATTTTTTTATTGTATTGTTGATCTCAAATGTAAGTTCATAATTGTTTGTATTACACTGGAGCGTTTCTCCTTGGGTCTCCACTGAAAATGGGCTTCTGATTCAGTTGGCCCAACCCTGGTTAACAAATGTCAAATAAATAAATAAATAAATAGATAGATAAATAAATACATAAAAATAAATCTCCTGTCTGCAGCCAGGAGCATTGCTTTTTTCTCATGAAACACAACTGCAAGATCTTTTTGCTTCTACTTCAATCTTTTCTGTAGATAGCCTGTAAACTCCTACTGATTCATCCAACTCTTCCAAACTCATTTTCTTTTTATAAAAATGCATGACATCATTTTCCTTACCTTGGGGCTTGTGAGAAACAAGAGTTTTCTGAATCTTTCATTTCATCTGTGAATTTCTCTGTTAACATCTGAACAGTGAACCAATTTGTCATTCTTCAGGTCTAATGTTTTTAGGTTCTGAAACAGACAATTATACTGTTTGATGAATTGCTAAATTTTACATTTATTCTTGTTTTCAACAGTTAGTCTTCAATCTTTTTCTGAGTTGTTACTTGGTGGTTTGGAGCCTATTTTGTTATTAGTCATTCCTCATTTTCGCATAGCCTGTGGAGATAGTCCACCTTTTGCAAAAGTAGTAAGTATTATTTATTTATTTATTTTACATTTGTTTACCGGGCTAGTCCAACTGGATATATGTCCATTTTCAGTGGAGGCCCGGGGAGAAAAGCTCCGCTATAAACTACTAAAACAAGTTAAGCTTATACAAAAAAAAAAATTAAAATAATGCAAAATTAAAAGAATATAAAACAGTATTTAAGAAACGTAACATATCCAACTGCAAGTTGTAAAAGCATCAGAGTACACAATGCGGCTTGGCGTAGAACAGAATAATGAGTATTAACTAGAAAACTGTATTTCAGAAATAAATAGAAATAAAAAATTGAGATATGTATTTATTTGAAGAGGAATTTCAAGAGGGTAGAAATTGAGAACTAGAAATAAGGGGATAAAGGAATCAGAGGTCAAGTAAGATTAAGTAAGAAAAGTACTATTATTTCTTTTGTTGTCATCTATGGTACTTCCACTTTCTCACAAGCTATAATCACTCTGTTGATCCAGCTTCCTTGAAGCATGTTTAAACACAGCATTCACCCATTGCAAAATAATAATAAAATTTCCATATTGTGTAAACAAATTTACCCTAGATTGTTTAAATACCTTCTTGAGTCTCCCCTGAAAATAACCATAAACAGTGGAATCAGCTCAAAAGAAAGAAAGAAAGAAAGAAAGAAAGAAAGATATTGTGACTGTTTTGCTTTCTTTGCTGTCATTTGGACATAATGGTGAAAAATACAGACTCTCTATATTCTTGAATCTAATCTTCTGATAATGACTATTTTATATGAATTAAGAAGCAGTCAGTTCCTCAAAACACAGTCCTCCAAACCAGCACTAATGTCCAACAGGGTTTGTGTTATTGTGGAAATAACTCTAGTGGTGGAAGGATATTTCTCCAATAATACACACCTTAGAAGACAGTGGACCGATTTACTAAAGCTTGCATGGAGTGCAAGAAGAGTGTTGGAGCTCACGGCGGTAATGTGTCTGCCGTGCGATCCAGGTATAGCGGGCAGGGGCTTGCATGAGAGCTGCTAAAACTACTCTTGCACGGACAGTGTCATGGTATGCAAATTACCTCATTTGCTGGTTAAAGCCATGCAAATAAGGTAAGTTTGCGATCCAGGAAAAACTAACCTGTCTGTGGAAGATTAGTGTTAGCTGCAGAAATGTACTCCATTGGTAACAGAGTACCATTCTGCAAATAGCTAAACGGAGCTATGACAGCTCCAAATAAAGGATTCATACAGTTGAGGAAGCATGTCAATGGCTAAATATGAGGCCATTGGCATTTATAAATGTTTAAAAATATAACAATTTAACTTTTTTTCCCAGATCTCCGATGTTTAAGCATAGTGCAGCACCGCGCAAATGTGCAGCGCTTATAAAAACAATAAAAGCATTTAAAAAAAAGCCAAAAATAGGCATTTTCACTAAACGCTTATTCTGCCATGCAGGTGAATGGCAGGCTGAAGACAACATGGCCACGGAGTAGTGGTTGCTAAGGTGGGGAAGCTCAGTGTGAGAGATGTAACCATGCATGAGTAGGCAATCCTATGCAAATGAGGATAAGGATAGTGAATCCCAATTTTCCCCAGCATGTGAGCCATGTCCCAAGAGTGTAAGAGTAGGAGTAGGTGAATAGTAGAGTAGAATATAGGTGACATCATGAGGGGGTGTGTCAGACAGGCTGTAAGCTAATTGGAGCACAGTGGCTTATGTTTGCTTTGAGTTGCTCAGGATTGCAAGAGGCATGCCTACAGTTGTCCTATTTGAAAACCTCAAACCAAAGGTGCACAATGTTAAAAGATAGGAAACTCCTTGCAAACATGCACACAGCGTGCGGCGCGTGTGCGCACATTTGCGCTAGTTTGCACGGTGCTTCCCCCCCGGGAGGAAATAGAAAGGCAAAAGGAAGGAAAAGAAGTAGTAGGAAGTTAACCAAGGAGAACTAGCAGAGCTGAAGGTGAAATATATCAGAATCAGCCAATTACACAAGCAGCAGACTAGCCCAGCCCAGCACTTCAAACTCTGTAAAAAGCATCCCCCCCCCCCTGTTTTTCCCAAGAACTCTGCAACACTGCAGTATACAAAGATGGAAGGCTCAAAAAGCTTAAGTCAGACAAAATGTTAGGGACTGCTCTTGCTATCATAAACCAACATATGCAAGGTGCTGAGGGTGGTGATGTTGTGAATGCTGCTGAGCAACCCACAGTGAGGAGATGGAGAAGAGTGTACAGATCCAGGGTAACCTACCAGGGGCTACATGAGCTGGAGATAGTGGAGCACTATAGGATGGACAGAGACCTCCTACAGCAAACTGTTGAGCTGTGCTGGCCATGCTATAGGATGGACAGAGACCTCCTACAGCAAATTGTTGAGCTGTGCCAGCCACGCACATAGAACCAACAGAGGGGAACCCATCCCAGTGGATACCAAGGTATGTGTTGGCATAAGAATACTAGTTACAGGTATCTTCCAAAGACCAACTGGTGATATGATGGGGATTTCACAGGCATCAGCATCCAGGGTACTCCACCAGTTCTTGGATGCCATGTTAGCACATGTCGGTGACCACGTATATTTCTCCAATTCCCGTGAGGCATTGGCCAGCAATATGCGTCTTTTCCACCAAATAGCAGAATACCCTGAGGTAGTGGGTGCAATAGACTGTATGCACATATGCATCAAAGCACCACCCGGTGAGCGGGGTAGGGTTTACATCAACCGCAAGGGCTTCCCCTCCATCAACTGCCAGGTCATGTGCGATGCCCAGGGCATAATAATGAATTAGTGTGCTGGCTGCCCTTGAAGCTATCACAATTCCCACATCTGGCATCTGACACAGCTGTACCAGAGATTTGCCAATGGGGACATCCCTGATGGTCACCTAGTGGGGGATGTTGGATACGCACTGGAGCCGTGGCTGATGACACCCATCAGAAATGCACACACACCTGAACCAGAACTCCATAATGAGGCACACGCACAAAAAAGAAACATAATTGAGCGTGTGTTTGGGATGCTCAAGTCACGATTCCAGTGCCTGGACACATCTGGTGGAGCCTTGCAGTACTCACCAACTACATGTACCCAAATTGTTATGGTATGTGCCATGCTACACAATATGATCCTGTGGAAACAGCTGCAGCAGAAACAGCATGGGGCAGGGCCAAACAACCCCTCACCATTTCCAAGGCCTGAACAGGCACAGTGTTGCTCGGAGGAAGAACAACCTGAGCCTGCCCCAGTAGGTAGAAGGAGGAGTGGCCAGTATGCCCTGGCCTTGGCAAAGAGGCAATGCATAGCACATACACTGACTCAGTAGGAACCCTGAAAATGACACTTCTCTCTGACTCGCACATACTGTAAAAGGGATGTCTAACTTGACACTACCTGGATCTGCATGCAAACCCTTTATTGCTTATGTGTTCCACAGAGGGATTTCCAAAACCCTTTGGCAATGTGATTATCAAAGGAGAGATGACTAAACACATGGCTCTATGTATACATTAGTACCTGTTCCACATTTTGGGGGCTACTACCTATGTGGTACTCTGGGGATACTTTGTTTTCTAAAAGTGGATAACTATGCTTTCTTTGGCTTATAGCTTTACAGCATGAGTTTGACACCAGTTATCTGTCTCTATGATACCCTTTTGCAGGATGTGTGTGTCATCTGGAGAATAAAGTATAGCCCACAGCATGCATTTTCATCAAACGTGGGCAGATATATCCATACTGTGTTTGCTTGTACCTAAAGAAGCTATATGCCAAACAGGAGTGGTTTCAGGACTGAGTGCAGGTGAATACCACTTGTTACTGGCATAGGATTGTACATGGAGGCTGCAAATGTTACTGTGTCCTACATCTGTGCGTCAGTTGTCAATCCATTATCTAACAATCGTTTATGGTCAGTCTGTTGAGGTTATGTATAATACCAGAATGTGAGATGGGTATGAATTGCTGGTGAGCTATAGCTTGGCTGTGTGGACCTCCCCTCCCTCACCTATAGCCTTGTTAACTGGCTTGAAGTCTACTAGGTGTAGGAGCCATGATCTGGTCTTTAGAGAATCTAAGTGGGTATGGTGCAGTGTTTGCAGGTTCATAATGTCTCTTTTAATGAGTTCCATAATGCTGTGCTCCATAGCCTTCCATATAACATTTGTCTGGCTTATAGGGTGAGAGCTTCCAGGATCTGTTGTAGTTCTACCCTTAACCAATTCATGTTAACATTTGCACTGGGTGTGACGAGGGTGGACAGGTTTAGTTATAAGTATATTAGAGGGTCAGCCCAGGTTTGAAGGTTAGTAGACCAAGCCAGATAGGCAGGATTAAGTTGGTTTGTACATATGCTGAGGAGGGATGCAGAGTATATTGTGAAATAGATGCTAAGGATGAAGCCGCCAGGTAATAGGAAAAGAGGAATGCCTAAGATGAGTTTTATGGCTGTGGTGAGAGAGGACATGCAGGTGGATGGTGTGACAGCACAAGATGCAGAGGGCAGGAAGAAATGGAAACAGATGATCTACTGTGGCGACCCCTAATGGGAGCATCCGAAAGGAGAAGAAGAAAAAGACGCTGTAGCTCAACCCTTGTGGACTGTGGACACCATTACCGTGCGTCATTCCACAAGTACGTAACCTGTATAGAGGCTGCATCTAGACAGAGTGTTTAGGTGAGTGATGACTTCATATGTCAGCTTGTGCATGACACAGCCAGTGACACTACCCAGTACCATTGCCACTGTGGTTTATACTTTGGTTATGAGATGTTTTAACTAGAGTGTCTGTGAATCATCAGGTTTTACATTCTTCAGGTCTGGAAATGTGGCCCTTGTGTAATGACAGGGTGGTGAAATCCACATTCAAACTGTCTGACAAGAAATTGGTAATGTCAGTCAGATAAGTGTACTTTGTGACCATTTACATTAACTGTGACCCGATCTGAGATTTCCCCTGTAGATTATAAACAAAACTAAAGAAAGCTTTAGTGTTGTCTTTTGAATCCTTGCCATTTTGTATTTTGAAGCTTGCCTTGTATGTTTATTGAGGGATTGTATTTTCCCAATGATACTGACCAGAGAGGTTATCCCTTCTTGGTTCGTAACTCTTTTTTGGTACAACTTCACACCTTCTATTATATATTTAGTTTATGGCAGGGATCCATGAGACAAATGCACTTTTACTGTATAAATGAGAATTTCTTGTGTTTGTGATAGCACTGTCCATGCAACCCTGTAGGTGAACAGTGTGCATTACTAAAGGATTATGCAGCTGGGACAGTGTTAACCTTAGTAATACAAACCGATGACAGATAGCAACAACAGCATATCCCACAGCACAGTGCCAACCCGTGTCATACACATGCGTACTCAAGTTCCAAAATGTGTGTAGTACAATGCATACTGACCACCAATAGAAACTATGGAGTGTTAACACTGGCCAATACAGGGCATGTCACCCTGCCCATGTGTCCAATATGCATGTACATGCAGTCAGTGCACCTCCACCATGTTCACAAATGGACACCTGCAAACCTGTGTTGCACACACCCCACACTTACTGTCCACTGTATAAA
Organism: Protopterus annectens; assembly: GCF_019279795.1. Taxonomy (NCBI): domain Eukaryota; kingdom Metazoa; phylum Chordata; order Ceratodontiformes; family Protopteridae; genus Protopterus; species Protopterus annectens. The sequence goes on from NC_056745.1 coordinate 363,091,847, forward strand.
GCATGCTGACACAACTACACACATCAGCCAAGTGGCACATGGGCAAACAAAACACAATTGGAATAAACACTGGTGAAAACAATACAACATTGCTAATTACAGCTTTAATGCATCATGCCTGCTCAGCTACACCTTGCAGGATATCATTACACTTTACTGCTGACAACATGCTACACATCCAACCATTGCTATACTTTATTAAAGTCACCCTGTGCATCAGCACCATGTTAGCCTGTTCCTGCATCAATGTTACAGATGACAGGAGGTGGCACAGGTTTCATCATATGCACAGGGTGTGTTGTTGGTTTGCCAGAGGCCTACACTGAGCCATACAATCAACATGTGTGTGAGTGCGTGTATGAGGGCCATGAGTACTGTTATGGGCCAATGTTGATATCATGTGTGCGGGTATGTGTTTGCCCTAGGTTTCTGGTTTATGTGTGTGTGTCTGCATGCACACAGTTCCACCATGTGGCTGCCATATACGGGGATTTGTGAGACAGCTACAGACTGTACCTGGCAGGCTTTACAGATCACCGTCTCTGGCCACGGATACAGAACCTGTGCCTGGCAGGGGTGCTACAGACAGTATCAGGTACTAATCCAGATTGGGTACTATCTGAAGAGGTTGACATATGTCCACTGGATCCAGGCCCCTGCTAGAACTGGCCAGAGCCACGTGCATGTGATCTGCTAGGATGGTCTATGGACAGCCCCCCACAACATTGCTGGGGCTGGTACTGGCACTATGGGAGCATCTTTGACTTGCTGGCCGTCCAGGGTGACCTCCAGCTGGTGATGTTGCTGACATTTGTCCACATCGATGTCTCAGCCGTCCCGCACTGTCCTGACCCATGGACATGACATTGTGGAGGACATCCAATGTCTCACCCCAACGTCTATCAATGACCTCAGTGTAGTTACATATGGCACCTGCTAGGTCACGGATACTGTCATTTACCAAGGTGTAATGAGCCCTCTGTGCCCTTAACCCCTGTCTGGTGTACCGCTCCATCTGTGTCTGTGCCTCCATGACAGCCTGGAACATGCGTGTGGTAGAAAGAGGTTTGGCACGTCTGCCAGGGGCATGATGACTAGCAGTGCTCTGAAGAGAACCCCTAGGCATCTGCCTATGTGGTACCGTTCCAGACATCTGGCTATGGCTGCTGTGTCCTGACACATGTGCCATAGATACCACACTGTCCTGGCAGTGCCAACCGTACACTGTCCCTCAGCTAAGGGCAATGGTGATGATAGATGTACAGGCAGTATGACTGTGTGCATGGATGGGGTGGAGACCTGTGAACCATTAATTGGTGGCCCAACAACAGACCCTGACAAACCTGCCTGTGCCTCAACACACCTATCATCATCACTGTCTGTCTCAGTGACATCAGTTTCCCTGCTGTACTGAACCAGCCCCACCTCGCCACCTGTGAGAGGTAAACAGGAAACACACTTTAAGACCTGAACATGACTTCAGACCACATGCACACATGCGCACATGCGCACATGCACACGTGCACACATGCCCACATGCACACATGCGCACATGCACACATGCATACACACACACAAAACTACACTCCTCCCTAAAGCAGACACGCACAACACCAGCAATCACAGAACATACACAATAGCAAGTGATAGCGGGGTACAGTATCACAAGCAAAACCGTCATATCACACATGTCAGGATGCAGGACATGCGTTACTCAATAGCATGCAGTGCAAGTGTAGTCAGTCCTTGTTACTAACAGTATACATGGCTCTGATGCATGTGTTTTGTTATTAGGTGATGGCCCTCCCCCTGGAACACAATGAATACAATGAATACATGGACACAACATTGCTGTGCAGGTATTCATAACCCTGTAATGTACTGTGCACCATAACTCACAGATGTACATACCATTGCTGGATGTGTATGTGTGTGTCAGATAGGTATCCAATGCTGATTACAGCCTCTGTGTCTTTAGTAAATAATTGTGGACACATTTTTAGAACATGCATGATGAGTATTCATACAACATCATCAGTGGTGCATGGATAATTGATGGAATACCATTCGGCCACATACCCAATGTACGGTACTTATGGTGAGTGTAGATCATAGTGTGGACATGCCAGTCTCATCCATGACATGGCATGCTAAAACACAACTGCATATTTAAACACTACACATACCCAATATGTGTCATATGACCTAGTCATTCAATAGCATCACAAGACATATATGTGTCAGTTGTGCAAATGGTGATTGGTATGCATACTGTTTAGAGGTGCATATGTGTGCACACGCATCATTATGGTGTGTAGCAATGACAGCTATGTGTAGTACTGTGGTTACAGTAACTGGATGGGGTATAGTACCATAGGCCATTATCATGAAGCATCAGGTGGTCACTCAAGGCTACAAATGTTTCACAAACCAGCACTAATCATGCTGTGCTGGAACTGTACTACCTTGGCTAAATTCACCATTTCACAACCAGTTGTTATGTGAGTTTGTAAGGAGGCCAATAAGGAACATTCTCTGACATGAATGTGTAGTGTGTTGCAGAGTGTTTAAATGCCCCAGGATAGGCCTTTACCCCTCAGGTATATTATGTGTAATGTGTGGATGAGATTTTAGATACTGGAGTGTGTCTTTACAGAGGGTTTGGGAATCCTTTATGTGTAGCATGTTAAAATGCTCTGTGTATGACATAGATGTGTATGTTATGTGCATGTTGAGTATCAACTGTGCCTATCCAATGGTCACTACAGTCTAGCCACATTTGTTTGAGATGGTGTGGGTATTGCATGTGTTTGAGGCAGCTAATCAAATTTGTGGGATGTGCGTGCCCTTACACCAAACATGCACAGCATGCATTATGGGTAGGTGTGTTACATGTGTACATGGCCTACACCTTAACTATGATATGCACTTTTTATTTACAATAATAAATGTAGAACACACTCACCAGCATCTGTCCACTGCCTTGATGCACCCCAGAGGGACCTACATAGAGATGAGACACTTTTCAGTGGCCACAACTGTGGCATTGCTACTGTGTGTTTGCAATCTTACAGTACAACAACAGTTTACATTCACAGGGCTACAGATTATGTTCCAAATGATCAGTATTGCACAACAACAGGCTCCACATCTTTGAACAACACACTCCACATCTCACATATGCATGATCTACCAATACAGATAACAGTAGTCTACAGATATGCCATGTTACCTGCATGCTCCATGTGTGCTTGCTGGGTAGCTCCAACCACCATCATGGTGTATGTCTGCTGCTGTTGTTGTTGGACAGGTGCCACCAGGCTCATGAGCAGCTCCTCCACTCTGGTGAGGGGGGACTGATATTAACACCACCTCCTGTTGCAAGCGGTTGTCTTCGCACATCAGCAGCATGCTGACCGACATGTCTGAGAAGATCACTGCAGTGGTGGCATACCTGCTCATATGTCCGGTTATGCAGGCCTACCTCATTGACCCTGCGGACAACATCTTGCCACATTGCAGTACACTCCTGCTGGTCCTGGCTGGTTCGTGAAAACATGAGACAGTAGTGCTGAATCATACTGCTAGTAATGGTATCATCTTCAGCACTACTGCAACTCTGGTTCCTGCAGTGGGCCATGATCCCTGGAAGACATAAATACAAAATTATGTCTGAGCAAATCATATGGCACACTTAACATTATACAGTACAGATATCACTGAACTGCCATATATAGCAACCTATAAGCTAACTGAGACACTGTAACTGCCACTTATCACTGCTCACCCCAAAACTGCTTGAAAGTGCCTTGCTCACTCTCTATCTAATGAACCATGTTCTGCACAGCAACAAAATAAAATCACTATATAAGACTATACAAGAGTACCTGGCACACTGTATGCAACACGATGCACCACCTAGCCACAGCAGATATACATCAAGCTGATGTGTAAAGAAATATATCATGCATCACAATCAGTGTAAGGTCCAGTAAATGTATTACTGTTAGAAGATATTAGTCTTTTTTTAAACAAGCTGCAGAAATTTGGTTAAATGAGAAGTGTTTTGATTTTGATATATTAAGTATAAGACTGAAAAGGCTAGCAAAATATTATAGGGCTAAGAAAATGAAGTACTGAGACAGATTGGAGTTAGAAATCTAAAAATTTGTTCTTCTGCAAACCAGGAAGTGATAATGTTATTATGGATTGAATGGATATAGCACAGTCAGAGAAATTATTGTGAAAAAAATTAACAGCAATAGATAAACAGAGAAACTTTGATGGGTCTTCTTATCAATTGAAAAGCTATGAAATAAGAATTAGCTGTAATGTCTGCTTAATTATGTATAATATTATAGTTTGCACATATTAATAATTAGGGCTGGATAAACTAATTGTAATAGTATCCTGTACTATAATTAAATATCTTCTGACAAGTCAATAAAAGTGCAATGCCTCTCATCCTTCTCTGCAAGATGTTGGATGTTAAGCATACTATAGGGTGAATCATCTTCTCATCTGTACAGATTTTCACAGAATGTCCAGATTTTTGCCTCATATTTTTCTTCTGTTTTTCATAAAATTGTGTTTTTTTCTGGCAAATTAGTAGCAAATCATTAAAGGCTAAAGTTAGAAAATAATGACAGACATTTGAGTTTCAGGCATCATACCATTCTGAAAATTTATGTTAATGCAAAACCTGTTATTCTATCAACTTTCTAAGTTAGTAAGAAGAATATTTAAAAAATGTCCCTATGTTTGGACCTTTGTTCACTTTTATTTATGGCTTTGTCCAGATTTCTTGGTCTAAGAGGTTGAGTGGTATGAGGCTGATCCAATGTGGCTCTCCAGAACATTTCTTAAAAAAAAATTATCGGAAAGTTGAGGTAAGATAAGTAACTATTTTTTCTAGACAACATACCACAATTTTGGCACAGATTTCAGTTTTCAGAGGGAAAAGAGAAATAAGCCTGTAGTTGCTAGTGTGTAGGCTGTCTTTTCCAGGTTTGGGGTGGGGGTGGGGGAGGGGGAGGGGGAGTAGAGCACATCAATGAGTCTGTTAGATGCCACAAAAGAACCTGCAGTCTCCACTTGATAAAACAGCATTTATAAAGAGTCAAGTAGCTCAGGTAGGGAACATTTATGAAGTTAGAGATAAGGCCATTTAGTCTGGGAGCTTTACCTGATGAAGAAGTATTAATAGCTATTAAAATCTAATTTTTAATAATAGGTGAACTCATCAGAACCTTATCCTTCTCTGGGACCTTGGCAAAGTTTATATTACTGAGGAAATCATTCCATTGTAGAAAAACGTGATATTATATGTAGTCTAGAAACTTTCTAATTTTCTTTGCCAATAATCTGTTTGATGCCATCAGGATCTCTTACAAGATTCTATTACTCATCTCTCAACATTATAATCCAAAGCTTTTTATTTCTGTCAGATAGTTTGCTGGCAAAAGCTTTAGGCGAAGAAAAATGTATAGCCTAGTAGAAAAAAGGCATACCTTTCCCACCTTTCTTGAAAGTCAGAGAGCTGCAATGATTTGGCTTCCTGTTTGGAATGTTTACTCTGTCCTAATCAAAGATTATCTTTGTAATCTCCTTTCTTATAACTTGATACTAAGCTTTTCATTTTATCTAAAAGATTGCTATTCACCTTCATTTTGGCTTACTGCCTAACCCTTTTAAAGGAAGATGCCAGATTTTTAATATCTGTTTTATACTATTCCCACTTAGCAAAGAAAATCCCCTATCTCATTAGAACTATGTTTCCAATATCTTGTATCTCCTAAGTGATGCATTTCTTCATGTTAGATTAGTAAAGGGTCAGACCTCCAAATCAGTACCTTGAATAGTGGCATTAAATTCTTTAATAGGTTTACTATTGAAACCTTGAAACTGCATGCATCAACTGGTCACATGGTCGACACAAACTCTTGAATCCAGAACAGTGAAAATGCGGCTAGGTGGAAACTGAATATATCGACACCCATAGTTCGATATATTTGACATAGGAAGAGGTGATGGCAGTCACCCATGCTATGCAGCTAACCATGCCATGACATTCCACAGTCAACAGTATGAGTATTCTACTATTTTGCAGGGGGGGCTGCTCCCCCGTACCCCCTGAAATTGTATATACCAACTCTGAAATCACACTACAGTGGGGAAATGGCTTAATTCCCTGTTCCTCACTGAACCATGATCTCTGTTCACAATGCTGAACTCAAATAATCGAACTACACTACCCATTCACTGTAGTGTAGTTGATGTTTTTTGAATCAGCATTCTGCCCATTTGAAAACTGCAGTCACTTCACAGATTCAACAGTAAACCTCTTTAATACTAATGTTACTGAACTATGGTCGGACAATGTAGTAGAACTGACTGCGGCATCTAAGAACTTGGATACTAAACCATAAAAAAATTATAGAAAATTACAGAGCCAACTGATATTGCCAACATCCGGGCAAATAGGTTCAGTGCTATCTTTACCCCCCTGTCACCCCCTAAAGGGCCCATATCTGTACATAAAGAATGCAGAGTCCCTATAATCACAACTATGCAGGTAAAGGCTGCACTCTCTAAAGCCAAAAACACAGCATCCATGGGACTGGACAACATCCCAGGCTGCGTTTTACACAAACTTCAGAATGAACTGGCTCCCCACCAAAGCGCCATGTTCAATCATAGCCTCATGTCAGGCTTTGTGCCCCCTGAATGGTGCACAGCAACAGCTATCCCACTCCACAAAGGGGGAGCCACCAATGATCCTGGGAACTATCACCCTATTAGCCTGATGAGCCTGGTCTGTAAGGCCATGGAACGTATCATCATGGAATTCATAAACAAAGACATTGATAACCTCCAAACTCTGGAGCCCACCCAGTTCAGGTTTGTGAAAGGCAGATCATGCCTCCTGAACCTGATCAACATCTTTGAGGCAGTCACCAAAGCCGTAGACGAGGGTAAGGTGGTTCACACAGCCTATCTTGACCTCGCCAAGGCTTTCTACACCATCCCCCATTTTGGAATTATAGCTAAACTCACTAAACTAGGTATAAATCCCTATGTCACAAGATGGGTTGCCAACTGGTCCACTGACATACTGTAAAGGTTGCAGACTCCAAATCTGACTTCAATCCAGTGACAAGTGGAGTACCACAGGGTTCAGCCCTGGGACCTTTCCTGTTGGTATCTGTTGGTACAGGCTAACACAGAAGGCCTTTGGCTAATGAAGTTCACAGATGACTGCAAACTAGGACCCATAGTCGAGTCCCAAATGATGTGGACATCCTACAGAAGGGCCTTACTGAGACAAATGCCTGGTGTCAGAGCCATGGCCTCAAGCTCAATGCCAAAAAGTGCATTGTCATCCCCTTTGGTAAAAACTCTGTACCCATGAACTACCACATAGGTGGCAGTCTACTTAACACCAAATGTGTGATAAGAGTCCTTGGGACCCAGGTGGACATTAGTCTCTCCTTTGATAATCACATTGCCACAGTAGTCAGGAAATCCTTCTATGTGGCACACCTCATCACAAAAGGGTTCTCATCTAGGTAAAAAGAGGTCATTGTTCTTCTCTACTCGACACTCATTAGACCCATTATAGAGTACAATGCCCCATTTGGAATGTACCTCACAAGACATCTGCAGCAGCTGGAAAGGCCACAGAAGTACCTCACAAAGAGGATTACTGGCATCAAACAGATGCCCTACACAGACCATTGCAAAAAATTCCAGCTTTACTCCGCAGCATATTGCCTACTCTGAGGTGATCTCTGCCTAACATATAAAGCTATGTCAAACCCAGAGCTGTTGGACATACTACACCTAAAGAAATCCCAATCCCTCCAAGCTACACACTCTAGGGACCTAAACCTTGTCACTACAATAAACAGGACATCCTGGAGGGATAGATTCCTGTCCCAGAGACTTCCCATACTCTGGAACAAGTAACCCATCTATGTCAAGCAAAGTTCCTCATTAGCACTCTTCAAGAAAAATCTTGATGAGTGGATGGGAAATAGGAAATACACCCCGGCGATCACTTCTGTGGCTCTGCTCGACAGGGCCACAGGAAAATAACTCTCTTGGGTGGTGTAAGCCAGGGAACCTTGTTGGCTAGGCTTACTTAGGCCCTTGGGCTGATAGCCTAGTAACTACTTATGAACCTATAAGAATACTGTCAGAAATGAATTTTATTGGTTACCTTAATTTGCAATATTAAAAAGTGTACTCATAGCCACCAGGATTAAAATGCTGCTATATATCAAGCAAGTTGAATTCTGCCATCCCTGAAACTAAAGTAATAATCATAAACCTTGATTAACCAATGTATCTGGGATTCACTTGAAGAAATAAATGGAATAAAACCAAACTCTTGTACTCAATTTTATTTCTATTTTAACTATATAAAAACTATCATAGGATCAGCATGTAGAAAAATAAACTATTCCAAATGTGTGGCAGATATACCTACCCTGGCTCACTGAAGCATTACTATAACTCACCACATTCAGAAAAGATGAGTCATTAATACATTTACAGGATTTACAGTGCCAGCATTTTATCATCTTCCATTCTTTGATGCTGTTCATATTTAATGTGGGGCACTTCTCTACAATTCGCTCCAGGTTCATATTTTTCCCCTTTGGAAATTTTGGATTTTTCCCAGTTTACTTCATAATTCTTCATTCAATGTTATAGTCCAATTCATTTTCATTATTTCTTCTGTTTGCAGAGATCCATGCCCATATGTGAATACCATGGCCTTAAATCTATCAATTGACTGTTTTTTCATCTTTTTGCCCATATCTATTTCCCTAGGGAGTTGGAAGATAAAGTAAATTTTTTTCTTGGAGATCTTTAAGCATGGTCCTCTATATTACATAACTGCAGATGTACTTAAGTGTTACTAGCTGAAAAGAATTTCAGAAATGTCTGTCTTATGTAAATATATATTATCAATATTAAGCAGTAGTCACAAAATATTGTGATGTATTCACCAGGACTTTAATATGGGCTGACATTTTGATATGGCCTTCACTTCCCTGTTGCACTTCTCATTAGTACAATGGTATCCAGTGAATTGATCAGTACTGAACTCAAAAAAGACAATTCAACTGACCCAAGAAGCCCAGATGGGAACATAGTGCATTAAGCCATGCATGTAGCTCCATAAACATGAGCTTCCATCCTCCTATATGAAGTGATCTTACATATGTGAGGCAAGACAGTCATTGTTCAGTTTGTACTTAGTCAATTCTCTATCTATGCAGGCAACAACATGACTTCAAATGCAGTTCTCAGTCTCAACGTAGGTTTCTTCAAATTATGTAACATACAACAAAGAACTGGTAGCTACCAGAATTTCAGTGGTTCAGCTGGAAAGTATCAAACAACACAATGTACTCTTGGTGTGCACATACAGGAAGACGTAACCAATTTTTTGAGGTGAGTGGCTATCCACTTGCTCTTAGTCATTTATATGAATTTTTTGAATTTTCTCTTACCAAAGCAGGTACATTAGCCACCACTTAAATATGCTATTTTTTGAGATATTGTCCTTGATGGCTGTGGCCTTATGTGTGATAAAGAATCATTGACTGCATGTCTTTCGGCAGTTAGCCGGGCACTACAATTCACTAGTATGTGAAGCAACATTGCAGAGGTGGCTTGAAGGTCTGTTTGGGTTTGCATTTTAAAATGAGGTTAAGTGAGATGCACACTTCTGATGGAATAAGGGTATCAAGGGTGCTGGTATCAAAAGATCTGAAATCGGCATAAGCATTCTCATAGAAAGGAGCACACCAGAATGAATCTTAGAGCAGATTAAAATCATTAAGCAGGCCACAGTGGAAATTGCACATGGTACCAGTATCACTGTCTGGGCTCAGTATAACCAGACGAGCAGCAATATAGCATGCTGCAAGCATCCGTGAAGTGCTTTCTACACATATGTCAATATATTAGACTACAGATTTGGCAAATATATAATCTAGAATGATATAAACATTGTTGTGGTAGATTTATTGACTTGGTATGTACAGCCAAGAGTTCTAAGTTTTTTAATGCATTTTTGCACCAACTTCATTAATAGCCAATCTCACCATCTAGTTCTGCTTCTTTTATTATATCATCATCATGACCCATCACTTCTATGACATTTAGAAGAGTTGCAGCAGAAAGAGTAACATTGTCTTACTGTGGGTTTGGAAACTTCCTTGGCCACACCTGGATCACACCCTCACCTACCTCTCAAGGAGTGGGAAGCAATAGTATAGAACTAACACTCCAGCTCAGGATTATTGTATGGTTTTAGGAGACTTTCAGATGTCCTAAGCAACTCTCAACCAATCTTTTATTGCTCCTACTTAGAGTTCACCCAATCTCTATAAGGGATGCTATTGAAGCCAATGCCCTAGTGGTAAATGAAGACGGAACACTACAGCTTCAATTGTGGATGGTTCAACCCATCAATGAGCAGAGTTTCTCCACAGGAAATCACTGTTAATAAGTTGTACTGGACGTGATTCCCTTTTGGGTGAATTTCCCCCTTCTTCCAGCTGGTGCAACTGTGGAGTTGATATATATATATATATATATATATATATATATCTATATATATCTATATATCTATATATCTATATATATATATATATATATATATATATATATATATATATATATATGGGTTCCCTTTATAATTTCGAAATACTGAAATTCAGTATTTCGAAATTATAATACTGAAGCCTTGAAATTCTGAAACACCAGAAGCGCGAAATTCAAAATAACGAAGTTCAGAGCTTCTGGTGTTGCGGTATGTGAATGCATAAGTGTAAGTGTAGGTAAGTACGTATGAGTGTGTTGCTTAGGGGCTTTTGTGTATGTTAGTGTGTGTTTTGAATGTAATGTGTGTGTGCAAGGGGCTGTGAAATGTCTGTGTGTGAGTTACCTTTGTGTGTTTGATTGTGCGATCCCAGAGTTAGTATATATAAGTGGGGGGTGTTGCGGTGTGTGAATGCATAGGTGTAAGTGTAGGTAAGTACGTATGAGTGTGTTGGTTAGGGGCTTTAGTGTATGTTAGTGTGTGTTTTGGCTATGATGTGTGTGTGCAAGGGGCTGTGAAATGTGTGTGTGAGTTACTTTTGTGTGTGCGATTGTGCAATCTCGGAGTTAGTATATATAAGTGGGGGGTGTAGGGTGCAGCCCCCCACATGGGGGGTGCAGGTGGGCTTGCCCACCTGCTTGTCTGTAGTGTAGGATTGTCTGTTTCATTGTGGGGGGAGATTGTGTGTATGTGTATGTGTGTGGTGTATTTGCACTGTAGGTTCATGATTTTAAATTTCGCGGTTATGGGTTTTCGGTATTTAAAGGTTTTGGCTTTTGAATTTCAAAATACTGAAATTCAGGATTTCAGTATATATATATATATATATATATATATATATATATATATATATATATTTATATTTATATATATACACACAGTATATATGGTTTACCTTCAAAATGTTGAAAGCACATAATCAAATATGCACATTGTCGAAACATTTCTGGGAAATTCATACTGCCGAAATTTCAGAAAGCCAAAAAAATGCGAACATTGACATTTCCAACTGCTCCACACCTAAAAACAAGTGCTAACATGGGTCAAAAAGGGGGTGAGATTTTATGGTTCGGAATTTCGGTGTTCAAAGTTTTGAGAAGTTGCAGTTCAGAGTTAACAGAAGTGGTTTCAACGATGTGACAGTCAACATTTTTGTAAACCATATGTGTGTGTGTGTGTGTGTGTGTGTGTGTGTGTGTGTGTGTGTGTGTGTGTGTGTGTGTGTGTGTTTGAGCGGTGTTGTGGGCTTGCTACCCACATTAGGAGATGCAGGGGGTTTGCTCCCGTAGAAAAATACTTTTAAAGAGTTATTTTTGGCATTTTCATTATTTTTTTTGGGGGGGGGGGTTGCAGTTCAGAAATTGTTTTTATCCACTCATAGTGGAAGCTATTAAAGCAGTAGCAAGAAATTCCTTTACCCAAACTGGCACCCATAAAAGCTAAAGAAGGCTAACTGTACTGAGACATTTAATTTATCCGTGTTCTGGTTATGTATCTGGAACTTAAGCCTCTATTCAGACTAGAGCAACAGCATTTAAGGAAACATTTTTGAGTCAATGACTACTGGTTACTTTCATAGATCTGAATTTTTCCTGTACTACTTACTATGTAATTAGCATGGTGTGTGAGGTTCCAGGTGGGCTTGCCTGTGAAAAAAATGATGTGTTAATTAATTATTTTTTCTGTAATTGTATACACTGAAACTGATGCTTGGAGAATGTGTAGTAACTTGTCACTGTAATAATATCAATTATTTTGTGTCAACATTATACACATCGACATATGCACTGTTTGACCAAGTTAAATAAAAAAAAAATATATATATATATATATATATATATATATATATATATATATATATATACATTATATATATATATATATATATACATATATATATATATATATATATATATATATATATATATATATGGCAGAGGATAAGATCTGAGTTATTGATCACTCTTTTAATGAGCCAGTTTAATGTTACATTTTGGCACCTGATGGCCAGAGTCTGTCTCTCTCTCTCTCTTTTCAAAAGAGTGTATAACAACAGCTATATGAATGTTGCAAAGATACACATCAGCAACAGTCTATGTCAAATGAACAAATGAAAATGCTTTACTTTTAAAAAAGATCCAGTTAGGGTATTTCAGTAGCACAGAGAAAGGTAAATAAAATTATTTCATGAGTGATGGTCTACTGAGAGAAAACTCTAATTACATATATAGTTGTTATTTCCAAGTACTTATGGTTGATGACTGAATTCTTAGAATGTAAATAAACTCCAATAAGTCTATAAGCCAAGCAAACTCCAATAAGTCTATAATTCAAGCAAATTTCTAGTCTCCCACCAGGACACAAGTGCTCTTCAGCAATTGCATTCTGCTTGCTGAGCACACTTAAGCAAATCTGCAGTCTGCGGCTACCACTCCACCCATACAGTATAAGAAGGAATCAGTACTGCAAAACTACACAAGGATATACATTTTGAGCCTCAAGAGCAGGGTCAGTCCACCCAGGCATTCTACTTGTATGTTTATGAGAGTAAAGCTATTACAGTAGCAGTATTTCTTAGTAGTTCTCCGTGTGCTAATAAAACTGACTGTTGTAACCTTGTAGCCTTGTGCCCCCCCCCCCAGCTAGTGCAGTAATCCTAACTGTCCAATAGACCATATACATTTAATTCAAATCTCTGTGACTAAATTAACCATCAAGCAGCCCTCTCAGTGCTTTCTGCCTTAGTTTGTATCACTTGGAGGCCCACCTGTTTATTTGCATCTCTATACATTCCCCTTCATTGCTAATGTATCTCCCTACTCTAATCTGTGCACAAACTGGTTACTAATCAACAAATGTGAAGACACACTCCCAACCTTAATAAAGTTTGCTGTCTCTTCTCTCCTTCACTTTACAGGTAGTTTGAATTCTTACTTACACCCTCTGAGGCCTTCACTGATAGTTTTCCACTGATTGCCTCTCTGGTTTATTTCCATTCCACCTGGTTTACACCCCTTGTGCTATCTCCGTCCTCCAATACTAAGTCTATATTAGAATCCTGCTGAGCATGGAGCCATCTTTAAATTTCTAGTCTCCCACCAGGACTCAAGTGCTCTTCAGCAATTGCATTCTGCTTGCTGGTAAGCTATTAGACCTCAGGAATTTATTTAAAGTGTTCAGATTTGTAAAGTTATACTTACTTTTTACTCTTGTCTTGGAGGGCTCTGCCCCGCTCCGTTCGCCCTCGCTAACACTCGAGCTCTCTCCATTCCCCTGCCCCCAATTACCTCCTGCCCCCACTACCTCTACATTTATAGTAATCACAGCCACACCCACAACTCACCCTCCCATCACTTTCACCAATAACAGCTCCTCAAGTCAGATCACATTATACCACACCAACTTACTCCACACAAAATACTCTCAATCACTCTCATTCCCACTAGGCATTTTTTACATCACTCACACTCCTTACCCATCCACATATAGTGCAACCCTATAATTCCTATTCAGACCCCCACCTAGTACCAACTTAAACTTTATAACCATGATTATCACACAACTAAGTCTAGTCTATCTTCTCATAATTCTTTATATCACCACAAGTTATCATTCTAGCAATATCCCTAAACTTAGAAGCACAACACTACATTATGCACTCTCATATACAGACACCGCACATTATAATAATATCTACCCACAATTGTTCAAGAACTACATAACAGACCAATTCAGAACTAAACACATATGCTCTCATTCCTACTCCAAAAAAACACAATACTTTCTCACACTCCTTACCAAACGCCAACATCTGTATTACCATTTTAACACCAGGCTCACCATAAGTGGAGATATCCACCCCAATGCAGGCCCAAATCCATCCTGTCCAACACAAACTGCTCCTACACAAATGTCAGAACATAACATCCCCACTATCTTCATCCCTGGGCAAATCAACAGCAGCAGCAAAACCAACCATCTTTTAATGCTAAATATTAATATTAGAAGTATCAAAAATAAAATACCTGAACTCCAGGCCACAATAGCACACTACTCCCCAAACATAGTTGCTTTAACAGAAACCTGGCTAAATAAAAACATAGCTAACTCAGAAGTTCTCCCTACCAGCTACAATATCATTAGACAAGACAGATCACTTTGTAAAGGGGGTGGAACTGCCTTACTGTATAAGTCCAACTTAACTGTACATCAATTAACAAACTCCTACCCCTCCCCCAATAATTGGGGCATACATATCTCACAACTTCAACTCCACCCTAAAAAGGTCATCACCACAAATGTGATCTATATTCTACCTGTTAATACACCTGCTAGCCTTGAAGACTTCTTATCCTGGTGTTCTTCCACATACTCACAAAAAACCCTTATTCTGTGGGGATTTCAACCTGGATTGGTTCACCTGCATATCAGAACCATCAAGTAATCTAATAAAGCTCCATGGCTACCAGCAGCTATTCCAAATTCCAACTAGATGTGATAAAAAATCTAAAATGGAATTTATCCTTGACTGGGTCCTAACTAACAACCCCACACTGTACCCCCACGCAGGCAGTCTCCCAGATACCTTAAGTGACCACAACATAATATACTTTATACGTAGTAGAACACATATATGCAAAACCACTAACTATATATCCACTAGAAACACAAAAAAATTCTCTCCTGAGGTCCTCAATACTTTACTCTGTAACTGTGACTGGACCCCCCCCCCTAAAAACCCTCCTACTTGACCAGGCTGTAACATATTTCAACAAAACATTTCTACAATACCTAGACACTGTCACTCCATTGCACAAAATCAAGGTTAGAACCTCTACAAACCCCTGCTTAGCAAAGAACCCAAACAAATCCTCAAGTCCTGAGACACTGCCTGGCTTTACTGTCAAAAAAACAAAGAAGCACAAAGCCTAACTAAGTACCAAGAACTGCGCAACTATGCAAAAAAATGCATTAGGCTGGACAAAAAATCCTACTACACAACATTATAAACTAAATACCAACACAACCCCCAAAAATTTTGGAAAAATGTAAACCAGCTACTAAAACCCACCCAAAAGGCTACCCCCAAACCAACCACCCCTGGCACTAAAGTTCCCATTGAAACACAATTCAACTCCCACTTTGTGAACTCAATTCTATCCTTAGTATCACAAGACAGTTCCTTCCTCACTATCCCCCCAACACAAATAACATTAATACAAGCTTTACCCTCAAAACAGTTTCCACCACTTCAATCAAAGGCATGCTCTCCAAACTAAAAACCTCATCAACAGCAGCCGACCTACTCCCCAGCTATTTCTTGAAACTCACAGCAGATGCTATTGCTATCCCAATCTCCACTCTCATAAACAGATCAGTTGTTGAAAACTATGTGCCCAAACTCTGGAAAATATCCTATGTTACACACATACATAAAGGCGGGACCTCCACTGAACTTATTAACTACAGACCCATTGCTTTACTCTCTCCCCTGGCCAAAATCCTAGAAAAATGCATCCATACCCAGGTGCTAAAATATCTCCTAGACAGCAACATCCTGTCAGCTACTCAGCATGGTTTCAGATCTGCCCATAGTACCACTACAGCCCTCCTCTGCTTCACAGATATAGTAAACCGTCTCAAAAATGAAGGCCTGCAGGTGTCAACTGTTTTCTTGGATATCTCCAAAGCATTTGACACAGTCTCACATCAAATCCTGCTAAACAAACTAAACAAATATCACCTATCAAATTCCAGTCTTACCTGGTTCCAAAGCTACTTAACTGAAAGGTACCAAGCTGTGAAACTGGAAAATTCTCTCTCTCCTCAGCTGCCCATAACTATAGGAGTCCCACAGGGTTCTATCTTAGGACCACTACTATTCACAATCTTCGCAAATGACCTCCATACCTCCACACAGCATGCATCTATCATTCAGTATGCAGATGACACTACCTTAATCTGTGCTGCACAAAACATTCCCACCCTCCTGCAAACAACTCAACTAGCATTCTCTGACGTTGAAAACTACCTTACCAAACCCCAACTTATCCACAATCCAAAGAAAACTCAGCTTATGATTATAACCAGTTCTAACAAAAACACTGATAACAGTCAATTCACTATCTACTCCACAAATGTGACTCCAGTCGCTCCAGTGGCACAGGCAAAGCTATTGGGAATAACCATAGACTCCCACCTAAAATTTGATAGTCATCTCAACTTAACTATTAAAAAAGTACATGCCAAACTGGGATCAATCTACCGTATCAAACCATTTTTTATCAACAACACAAGTTCAGCCATTGCTCAGTCCCATCTTCTATCCACCCTACTTTATGCATCTCCCATTCTGACTAATCTCAACAAAACTGAACTAAGCAAAATGGAAGCCTGCTATAACAGAATTGCCCGCTTTGCTGCAAATTTCTCATATTGAACTCATCACTGTACTGCTTTGAGTCAGCTCCACTGGCTTGAACTGCCCAACCTTCTAACCTACAATCAGCTCTGCCTCTGTCATTCGATCTATTGCCTCCCCAATAAGTGTCCTGCTCTCAAAAACCTACTACATCACTCAACCAAAAGGCCTCTTAGATCATCAAGCAAACTACTACTAGAAGTCACCAACAGCTACAATAGCTTTGGAGATGCACTATATAGTAGTTCAGTGGCTAAAAAATGGAACTCTGCCCCCACTAGCATTCAAAACACATCATCCAAAGCCTCCTTTAAAGACCTCATCAGACAACATCTCAAGCAAAGTTGGCAGTGCCATGATTGCTCCCCAGGCTAGTGAAAGTGGATAAGGTACACATACTAAATCTAGAGTACTTGATAATAGTTTTCAATCTTGTTCACAAACACTGGCTAATCTACAATGTATGTACTGTACCTGTGTACTATGTATGTATTCTACCTATGTTCCAAATGTCAGCTGTACACCACAAATCTATTAAATACCTTTATTTTTAAATTAGTATATTTTTGTTTGTTCTCACCACTGTAACTGTTGATGTGTTGCATACCACTGTAAAAAGTTTGTCTTTTGTAATTTGTGTGTATACCGATCATGTCTAAATAACTAAATGTATCTGTAATTTTTCTATGTGGAGATTTCTCCCCTGGCCTCTGCTGAAAAAGGGCCTTTTCAGCTCAGTCAGACACCCCCGGTTAACAAATGTAAAATAAATAAAATGAATAAAATATTGGTATAGCTTCCTCTGCCAATTAAAATCCCAAAGCCCAAATAATAGTTCTAAACAAACAGAATAAAAAAGAAAGCAGATGAACTGCAGTTTTCTAAACACAAGTAACAGTCCCAGACAACAAAAAGACAAATGAACGGCAGTGGTTCTGGTGAAGTGTGCTACACAGAGGTTAGATATATTTCAAACACATATATAACTTGTCTTTTCTTCTGAAAGATGCTGCAGAATGCACTTTTAGTTATTTTGCATGATGATGTTAGCAGTGTCTGAAAGAAGCAGTGAGTAAGCAAACATAAAAGTCATATTATTAAAAGAAAATAGTTCTAAAATGTACACAGTTAATGAAATACACAGCTATTTACATTTTGAAATCCAAGACAAAATGATTTGCCATTTTTAACTGATACAGTTTCCTTAGACATCAGCTTTTGCTGCCCATTACAATTTGAGTTAAACAAAGCTGTTTAATCTCTGTCTTGCATTGCCTGAGACAAAGTTGGGCAAGATTCCATCTACAAGTTTCACCAACATTTTCAGTAGCCATGAAGTATCTGAAGTATGAAATGTCTGGGATATGCTATGGGTAGCAGAGGGTGAAACACTAGGGAGGGAAATGGTAGGTAAGTCACTTTGTGAGATGTCAGTCTTGTTGAGAACTTGTGGGCATAGCTGGACTTTGGGGCATGTAGGACATTATGATGTTTGTAATGGGACATACAACAGTGCAGGAGTATGATGTGGAAGAAAAAAAAATAGAAGTTGTGGTGACCAGGAAAGGGGGCACATAAAGGCATATGCAGGGTCAAGCAGAGATGGTACTCGGTATGTGGGTGGAGATGGCTTAGATTGGGACTGGGTGGATTGAAAGGTGGAATCTGATAAAGGAAGGAGGCTGAGTAGTTGGAAAGGGACAGGATCAAAAATGACTAGGCAAGAAATAGGGACAGAAAATAAGCTAAGAAAAGTTGTCAATGAAGAGGATGTGAGATCAAATAGAATCAAGGCAGGACCATTTAGTTAGCAATATGAGGTATAGACAAGATACTAAAATTCAGTGCTTCAGTCTTCAAGGTGTAAAGTTCTTTTGTCTTCCCATTATTTTTGGATTTATGCTGAATACAAGTTACATGAGAAAAATGAAAGAAGAGAAAGAGAAACTTTAGGAGAGTGAAATGTTTTGCCAGCTTTGAAAGCTATTAAAATACTTAGCACTGCTGAACAGTCAGCAATATATATCTCAACTTCTTTGAATAAGAATTCTGGACAAATCCAAAAACAACGAGAGGACAGAAGATCAATTCAAAAACTGTTTTAAATATTGTTCTGATTCACTTAAAAAGTTACTAGAACAACAGGGTTTGCATAAATTTGCATTTTTGAATGATAAGAAGTATAAAATTCTGTATGGTGTTATTTACTAATTCTTAGTGATTTACCACATATTCAAAAATGTATCAAGGGACATTGCAAACTATGAGGCAAAATCTAGGACAGATGAAAGGTATGGACAAAATTAACAAATTTAAAAGTTGTTAGACTCTTCAGTATAACACATTTTAAAAGTTGTTTAACCTTCTACAGGTATTCTTTGTTGGCCAGCACTGTCCACTGTTAGTCCATAGTGTGACATCCAATTTTAACATCACTTATGGGCCATTAAGAATAATTTGATAAGTTTGGGTCTTACACTAGGGGAGAATTAACAACTGTATCTTTTTCCTGATTTCAGAACATAATCAAAGCACTCCATGCACTACAAATAAATTCTAGCAAAGTTTATTGTACTTGGCATACAGTATAATAATGCAGATGTCACACTGTAGTAAACAGATGTGTATCACACTGCACTAAACAGCCATCTATCACACTGTAGTAAAGAACTGTCCATTACTCTGTAGTAAACAGTTATCAACTGTGAAATGATCACTTTCCTGCAGCTTCAACTTTACAGATGCTCAGATTATTCCAAATGTTTTCTTTTCAGTACTAATTCTTTGTAGTATAACATAACATAACATAACATAACATACAACATAATATGACATAAGATAACATGACATAACCTAACATAACACAGTGTACAATAGGATTGTCATTAGGATGATTCACATACCTGTAGTTTTCTCCCTAAAAGTGATCAACCAGTCCATTGGTAGATGATTTATTAGTTTTACATATGTTTTATTACATTGATTGCCAAAGACTGTATGCCTAAGAACCTTGAAGAGAATTCAATAAAGCTTGCACAGTCATTTTTTTCCATGTGTGCCTCATGGAGCAATGAGAACACGGGCATGAACAGTTGTAGATTCAGTAAACTCTGTGTAGTGGTATGCAATCTTGAGCAATCACACAATTACAAAAACTTTCATGGAATGCAAATTTCATCATAAGTAGCTAAAATGTATGCTAATGAAGCAAAACAACATAGTGAAGCAATCCAACAACCTTTAATACAACAGTGTAGACTCTGTGTCCATGTTGGTAGCCATACAAGAGTCTATAAAACTTCTGGAGGAACCTCATGTTGATCAGGAATGAATGCAGGAATGGTTAAGGAGAGGTAAATTCAAACCAAGAGATGAAAGGTTAATATTGGTGGCCCAAGATAGTGGGCTACATACATGCTGGTTTACAAAGTCCATTGAACATGTGGGAGAAGCAGATAAATGAAGGTTTTGTAAAACTGAATTAGAAACAGTGGCACACTCTGTTCCTGGTTGTGACATACTAATGGCAGAAGGACTATATACTGAAAGGCATAATAATGTGGCAAGACTGTTGCACTGGGGATTGTGCAAACATTATAGTATTGAAGTGGCTAAAAAACATTGGAAACCTGAACCGCAAAATATCATAGAAAATGCTAAAGTTTACATCACATGGGATCACCCATTACCAACAGTTCAAAAGATAGATGCTAGAAAACTGATATAGTGGTCCTTGAAAAGAAGACAAAAGTATCATAGATCAATGAAATTGCCACACCCAGTGACTTTAGTGTCTTGCATACCAGGATCTGCAGGCAGAAACGAGAGCACTATGGAAAAAAGATACCCAGACAGTTCCAATAGTAGTAGTAGGAACAACAGGTCTTATAAAAAAGAATCTACAATCATATTTAGATGTCACCAATACCATATAACCCCATATGAATTGCAGAAGGAGTCATTACTGGTCACATTGCGGGTACTGCGAAGAGCACTTTTGGCTGACATCAAAGATTGAAACAATACTAATTTCATGAACTTTAATTGTACTTTGACTTAGGAATGGGGTCCATTCCCATCATGGTATTAGAAACCCAAAAGACTAAGCAGGTGAATTGCATCTTAATTAGCTAATCCCACATGGTGGACCTACTCAAGAAATGTATAAAGTATGCATACAGCCTACATTCTGATTTTCCCTCAATACTTCAAGACCATTGGAGTAGAGACTTGGAAATTTTAACTGAGATAATGCTAGGGGTTGCTGCAGCTATTCTATAGCTGTATGTGCTACAGGCCAAAGTTAATGCTGCTGGTGCTGCTGACAATAGGCCTAGGCCAAGAAGGAGAAGAGTGTTCAGGCCCAGGTAACCTTCCTGGCGCTACATGAGCTGGAGATTATAGAGTGCAACAGGGTGGACAGGGATATATTACAGGAATTCTGGGAGCTCTGCCACCCTCAACTCAGAGCCAGAGCCAACTGAGGAGAACCCATCCCAGTGAAAAGTAAGGTATGTGTAGCCCTTAGGATATTAGCTACAGGTAGCTTTCAAAGACCATCTGGGAACATGATGGGAGTGTCACAGACATCAGCATCCAGGATACTCCACCAGTTCCTGGATGCTATGCTCCTACATGTCACTGAGCACATATCTTATCCCCTTTCCCCTGAGGAGAGGGCCAGCAATATGCAACAGTTATACCATGTAGTGCACTACCCTGAAGTACTGGGTGCCATAGATTGCACTCATGTACACATCAAGGCACCACCTGGTGAGCAGGATAGAATCTGCATTAACCTCAAGGGATACCACTCCATCAACTGCCAAGTCATAAGCAATGTCCAGGGGATTATTTTGAATGTGTGTGCTGGCATCCCTGGCAGTTATCACAACTCCCATATCTGGCATACATCACAACTGTCCCATATTTTGCTAGGGGGGCATCCCACAGGGCCATTTACTGGGGGATCCTAGGTATGTCCTGGAACTGTGGATAATGACACCCATTAGAAATGCACACACACCCATGGAAGAATGCTATAATAAGGCATATGCACAAACTGTGAACATCATAGAGCATGTGTTTGGGCTTCTGAAGTTATGGATCTGGTGCCTAGATATTTCTGGTGGAGTCCTGCAGTATAATCCATGCACACATACACAAACATTCCCAGTATGATCTATGCTCCACAATCTGATTCTGCGGAAACAGCTGCAGCAGGATCAGCAAGGGGAAGGGACACCCCCAACCAATGCATAGGTCACCCCAGTTACAGTCATAGGAGGACTTGGAGGAGTAACCCCCAGCTGCTGTTCCTGTAGGCAGACATAGGCTTGCTCAGTATGCCTTTGCTTTGGCTAAGAGACAATGCATAGCATATTCACTGACCACTTAGGGACCTAGGGACTAATACCTTTCTCCTACTCGAATACATACATTAAAATTGATGCCAGGCTACTCACACAACCTGTACCTATCCATGTATTGGCTGTGTACTGCTTGCATCAGAGTCATCCCTGAAATAAAGTTGTGTTAACAGCTGCATTTGCAAGGTAGGTCCTTAACTTACATTGTATTCTTGAAGAGTATTATGACATATCCTTGTATCCATGAACTTGGTATAGTATGCAAGTAAATAATGGTGTATTTGTACAGAAATTAAATTAGCATGTGACTACAGACACTTATTTTACTATTATGTGTCCATTTGTAATTAGTAGGCCTCATGCATGAAATATCCATACAGTCCTACTGCAGCAGATTAGTGGTACATCATTCGAGAGAGAAGTTAAAGTGAGGCTACACATTGCAGTGTCCGACTTCAGACTTGTTTGTATCGTAATGGTAAATGTGATTTGTCCCCCCCAAAACAGGAGTGTCTCCTTGTAACTGCCATAACAGTAACTCATCTATGCTACTCTCAAACCCCACGGTATAAGGTTGTTTGTCACAGTTATTATCCCCCACCATTCTGGACAATAATATAGGTTTGATCATACATTGTATGTGTTGGATACTGATTAATAGCAGGGTACATTTTTTGCAGGTGGATGTGTGATGTATGACCCAAGTTCTGGCAAGCTGCTTCTGTGGCCAAAAAGACTAAGGCAGACATTCTGTTTGATGAAGATGTATTGCTGTTGAGGGTTCTAATCCTGATATAAATAACAGTTTTGGAGGTGTACTAGCAGTAGGTTATGTGTTTTACAGACTGTGCCTCCATGTTCCATACTGTTATCAACTTTGTCTTGTTTTAATTCCACATTTGTGCAGTGCACGACAGGCATAAAACCTTTTTGATAAGGCTTAGCCAGTTTGTGTGGAGCACAGCATTGCAGAACCAGTAAAAGAGGAAATAGGATTTAGTTCACACTGCCAGCCGCAGACACTGGATACATTCATTTATTGATGTTAGTAACTGGGAAATCTCGGCCTGGAGTACAGATAGCAGTGGGGTGTAGTAGCAAGTATATATTACATAATAGTAAATTTCAGATGTGAGCAATGCTCCTCACATTTGCGCATTGCTTACCTACATGCAAACAGGTAAAAAAGCATATGTACATGCATGTACACTTAGTTAACCATAGTGCAAATACAATGGTTCTCATGCAATTGAATTATATTTATGTCCTTAGTGCCCTACATACCTCTCAACTTCTTAAAGCAAGAAATCTGGGCAAAGCCACAAATCATGAGGGGACAAAGGCCCAAAAATAGGGACACTTTTTAAATATTGCTCTTACAAACTTAGAACGTTGATAGACTAACAGGTGTTGCATTGGCATGACTTTTCTGAAGGATATGAAGTCAGAAATTCAGATGTCTGCCATTCTTGTCTGACTTCACTTCTTAGTGATTTGCCATTGATTTTCCAGAAAAAAACAGCCCAAAAATATAATAAAAAAATCTGGACATTCTGTGAAAATCTTGACAGTTGAGAGGTATGGTGCTTTATCATTCTCAAACCCCATGTCTCCCCTAAGACTACATTTGGAAACATTGGAACTTGATGGCACAATATAAGTATACGCACATACACTGACAAGCCATCCATTTGTTTCTCCACCAGCAAAAACACAAACAATCACAACAACCCTAGATCTCCTGATTTTTCCACACATATATCAACCACTGTACAAGTTGTAATATATAATGTGTGCTCACTCATGGACAGGGCTCAGTGATGGTGCTCACAGGCTTGCTCATCCAAACACAAACAAATATGCTCAATAAGGGTATTGTTGTTACACAGCTAGGCTGCTAAACAGTATTAATCTACTAGGCTACTAGCCTCAGAGGACACTAAGAAAGATTGTGACTATGCAGGCCTCCCAAGCCATTGTTCAACACATGGCTTGGTTATGTCATCTACTATAAGTTCACATACAGTCCTACATAAATCAGACTTGTGCAGATGTGTGTGTGTTAAATACTGTGTTCTGTAGTACCTGTGCTGAGAGAGGTAGGGGTTCTAATCTCACTGCAGTCAACTGTGTGTGTGAGTATAAACAAAAGTGGAAGTGTGTATCCCAATCCGATTTTCCAAGTGGCATGGCTTTCCACTGATTTGTTACTTCCACAAACATCCTTTCTAAGCAGGCTTCCAAAAACAGGTCATCCACATGTTCTGCTGATGTCTACCATAAGATCACCTGCAGTCCAAGTAAAATCAGACTTGTACTGGGGAATGTGTGGTAAGTACTGTGATCTGTAGTATGTAAACCTAGATAGGTAGGGGTTCTATCCTCACTGCAGTCAACTTGGGGTGTGTGTATCTCCATAAAGTAGGGAGTAAGTATATATCCCACACTGACTTCTAAAATGGCATGGTTTTGTACTGTTTTGGTGCTTGCACAAACATCCAGTTGAAGCAGATTTCCAAACAGTTGTCCCCCACGTGGCCTGCTGATGTCATCTATCATAAGATCACCTGCAGTCCAAGTAAAATCAGACTTGTACTGGGGAATGTGTGTTAAGTACTGTGATCTGTGGTATGTAAACCTAGGTAGGTAGGGTTTTATCCTCACTGCAGTCAACTTGGTGTGTGTGTCTCAGTAAAGAAGAGTATAAGTGTGTATCCTACACTGACTTCTCAAATGGCATGGTTTTGCACTGTGTTGGTACTTGTATAAACATCCAGTCAAAGCAGGCCTCCAAACTCTTGTCCCCCAAGTGGCCTGCTGATGTCTTCTACTATAGATCACCTGAAGTATTGTTAAAATCAGACTTGTGCTGTAGTGTGTGCATTAAGTACTGGGTTCTGTGGTCCCTAAACTTAGATAGGTAGAGGTTCTATTCTCACTGCAGTTGTAATGTATGTGAGCTGTTGGTGGATGTTACACAGAACATTTCACAGCAGCCTTTGGGACACTGTCCTCTTGTCTTCAACAGACACTGCTAATGTCATCAGCAATATCAGATTATTGGATATGTATACATCACAAAATGTCATGGTCACATACTGGCCTGACAGATGGGTAGATGTCACCTCATCCTATATAAGACAGAAAGCAGTGACATTCCTGTTATTGTATGAACAAACATCATGACATCTATTTGCAATGGTGATGGACAGGTTGACACATTAGATCACACAGGAGTCCCTATGGATTATGATGTTTGCGGATGATATTGTGCTCTGTAGTGAGAGTAGGGAACAGGTTTAGCAGACTTTGAGAGGTGGAGATATGCTCTACAGAGGAGAGGAATGAAGGTCAACAGGACTAAGACAGAATATATGTGTGTGAATGAGAGGGAGGCTATAGGAATAGTGCAGATGCAGGGAGTATACTTAGCAAAGGCATATGAACTGAAATACTTTGGATCAACAGTTCAGAGTAATGGTGAGTGTGGAAGACAGTTGAAGAAGAGTGTGCACACACGGTGGAGTGGGTGGAGAAGAGTGCCATGAGGGATTTTTGACATACGGGTACTAATAAGAGCAAAAGGGAAGGTCTACAAGATGGTACTGAGATCAGCTCTGTTATATGGGTTGCAGATGGTGGCACTGATAAAAAGACAGGAGTCATAACAGCTGTTGGCATAGTTCCAGATGTTAAGATTTTTATTGTGTGTGCTGAGGATGGACAGAAGAAGTAACTGTATATTAGAGTATCAGCTCAGGTTGCATGTTATGGAAACAAAGCCAGAATAGTGGGATTGTATTGGTTTGGACATGTGCTGAGGAGTGATGCTGTGTATATTGGGAGAAGTATGGTAAGGATGGAGCTGCCAGGTAAGAAAAAAAGAGGAAAGCCTAAGATAAGGTTTATGAATGGTGACAGAGGACATGTAGGTGGTCAGTGAGACAGAGCAAGATGCAGAAGATGGGTGGACATGGAAGTAGATGATCTGCTGTGAGGACCCCAATGGTACTATCCAAAAGAATCGGAAGAAGAAGATGACATCTGTGTTTCGAGGACACCATCTGTACACTTGTGGCAGGAGTGTACAGTAGGAGCATCTATTTGAAGGTTTGTGTGTCTAGACTCAGTTTGGGTTTTAACAGTGTGTCTTTCTATTACCTGCTGTGCTCTGGCTTGTGTGCAGAGGCTGTAACACTTTGCCCTTATACATGCAGAAATGTCAATATTCTTTCTTTCAAATACAATTGTCTGCTGCTATGTAGCAGAGCAGATCTAGCTGTCAGAACCTCTGTTAAATAACAAGCATCAATTTACCCACTTGCCTATCAATAACATAAGTATTGATCCATCTTATGAAGGACCTCTTAATGTACACCCCATAGGTTAGTCACCTGAGAGTAGCAGTCAGATCACATATATCCCTCCTTTTTGCATTATCTATGCAGCAGGTTCAAACCTCCATTATCACCTATCATTCTTCCTCTGTTTCCCCTGCTAACATAGTTGACGTGAGTTTTTGGCTCAGTGCAGATAATGCCTCATGTGCACTAAACAGCTTGTATCACTTGCATCACTGAAGTACAGATTTCAAGAGATCCACCTATAGTAGGAATCTGGAATCAGTGCTCTCTTGCTTCCACAAGAGTAACACTAAACAGGTTGTCAGCTCACACACCTTGACTCCTACTCATAATATGACCCAACACAAACCATCATGTGCAAAGCTACTCTCCACAAACCAACCTAAACAACAGACACATCCTAAACGCACTCATGCTACATCTAACACTACACCCAAACAGACAGTACGCATAAGAAATATTATCACCAGTGTCTCACTATAGAAGTGCTTAAGGCAATGGGCATCTATTCCAGAGGTCTTCATAACGGTTGACTGTATAGTGAGATGTGCAGATGCCCCACTCACCAGATTAAACAAGGATAAGTTTAGTGTCAGCTGTCTGCCAGAGGTAGTCATTGCAGCACACATGCAATTAAGTCTCTCAACAACAGGTCCCACTCTTAATTCAGCATATTTCATTTTGTTATACACAACTTGAGAAGTGACTGCATGAAATCTATGAACACAGACATAACTGAGATATATAAATATGGGTCCCAGCCAGGTATGTCCCTATATTTGATCAGCATTATACCCTTGCCTAGGATGATACCACTACATAAAGAACAACAGATTTCCTGAACTTGCCTAAGTTTCTGGTGTTATTCTAAGGTGATACAATACCTGTCAGTGTGGGATGACATGGTTGATAGAGCATGCTGTTTCGCCAGACATAAGGCACTTGCCTGCACCATAACTCCTTTATTAGGCAAGGTCACAAAAGCAGAATTATTAATGTGAAAATGTACAACTCCAAAAAAGTAAAGGTCATGCTGCTAAACCCTAGAACCTCACATCTTAAACCACATTCTCTGTAAGCACTCTTCACAGTGAAGATGTTGATGTCTGTGCAGTCACATAAATCTGGTTCAAGGCTGCAGTATGTACTCTGGCCTTGCAAGGCTACAATGCCTTCTAAACATCCAGACAGCAAATGGAAGTTGTGTGAACCACAGGAGGTGTCATAACTGTATACATTGAAGATAATTACACCTCAAGACTGGTTAGAGAAGATAACTATATTGAGTTATTCTACATCAAGTGTACTGTGGATAGGAAACCCCTTCATGTTATAGCCATTAATAGGTCACTATCCATAAACAGCAAAAGCCACACAGCCTATTTATTACTACATGGAACAATTAAAATAGAGCAAAAGAACCCAGACAGGGATGAGTCAAACTATTAGTCCATGGATCGGAATAATTATAGGACAACAAACTCACTTCCACAGTATTACCTGGAGTTTATGAACTGAAATGTCATGGAAGAAATAGAGTACCACCCACAAAGTTATCTCATATTTCAGACCTGTTCCTTAAACATATGAGTGAACAATGTAATGGCGCACGTGTAATGCCTGCACTATTAATCCAACCATAAAGCAGTATGTTTTGAAGTGGATATAGCTATTGAACTCCCGGAATGAGGTGTAGGGTTCAAAAACATCATCCAAGGTAGCTACACCCTCCTAAGGGATGGTCTAATGTACTTCCAAGCCCCAGTTTCCACAAAGGACATTGACAGCTATAGTAAGTTACTCTCTGATCCCCTGTCTACGCATCTACACAAATGTATACACACAGTCATGCCTGATAGACATAAAAAAAGATCTTTCGGAAAATACAAACCATATTGGTGGATGTCTGTCATTACTACATTATACAATAAGCGAAAGAAGCTTCTGTTTACAAATACAGCACTGAGAAACCAGGACTGGAAGGCCTCTCTCTTCAGCATAAACATGCAAGTAAGACATCTTCAAAACCCTCACAGATCAACTATGCTAATAATTTACACAACATATCCAGGGATAACTCTAAGGCTTTTTTTAATTTACATCTGCAAACTGATATATATATAACTCAGATGTATTTGTAACCAATTGTGTATGGTAGCACACACACACTGACCCAGTATAAATTCCAAACCTGCTAACAGATGAGTTTGTCTGAAAATTGTCACCCCTGCCACCACCAAACCTGCTATAAACTATGTGTCCAACATCACCTTCAACCTGTGGTATGTACAAAGAGAAAGTTATCAGTGCCCTATCCAAGACTAGGAGCACAGTCTCCCTTGGACCAGATGGCATTCTGAGCTGTGTTCTTCATGTGCTTCAGTAGTGAGCTACCCCACTAGGCACCATAGTCAGTCACAGTCAGAATACTGCTGTTGTCCACACTGAATGGAATATAGTGACCATTTTCCAAACACACAAGGGAAGATCAGCAAAATACAAGTGTAATTATAGACACATAACCTTATGCAACTTCTGCTGTAAGGCAATGGAAACAATTTGTAAACATCACAGACACAAGGACATGGATGACCTCCAAACACAAGATGCATTTCAATTAGGTGTTATCAAGAGTATCTTGTGGCTGCCAAACCTATTGTGATTCAAGACTGTGATCAGAAATATACACAAAGTCAAAGCTGTGCACACATCCTATCACCTTCAACACAATCCAACATCTTGTCTCAGTGAGAAACTAACCAAGGTGAATATAAAATCCTATGTTATCAGTTAGTTTGCAAATGAGATCACAAACCAACAACATTCAATCACAGAGGGAGACCACCTCAAACAGCAGACTTGTTACCTGTGTGGTAACAGAAGTGTCAGTGCTGTAAACCCTCATGTTTGACATATATGTCTCAGAAGCTCTAAAGAAAACAGATGGTCTGAGGCAAACCATATTTGTGGCATGAATGACTGCATGACAAAACCATAGGTGTTACATCAACTGCATAAAACTGTATCAGCATACCCTGTGGTAATAATAAATATTCGGCTTATCATAAAATATCCAAGATTACACTATTCCCCACTTCTGTATTGATAGACCTTGGAACACATGTCTACTGCAACCTGGGTCTACTGTGGGGAGGTAGGCATTCTGCATCTTACATCTGATTAGCAACAGCATTACATCAATATCAAAATATTTTATCAATCCCCTATACTCATCCCTCATCAGCTTTATTAATTAATATAATCCTCCCTTTGATATGTATTGTACCAGACGCCTGCACCAACTTGACCGACCTCAGACATGTCTGAGTAATAAAACATCAGGGGGTCTCTCTATCTTCTGTGGGCAGACTGAAGTAGCTGTCACTTTGTGCAGTATCATATGGATAGCTTTGAGGCAGATTATGTATGGCTTACTGGGCTATCTGTGGCCAAAATGGGATGAAAATTCTGCACATCCATAACTAATATTAGACTACAGTTACCCATTCCGGGAACCTCAATGTACACTATGACATACATAGGACATGTTTGACAGACAGATACATCTCTCAAAGGTTGTCACTCCTCTGCAGTAGGGTTCAAATGCATGTCAAACATCCGCATTACCCTGTTTAAGCACAGGCTGGATGACTTGTTGTGAAAATATTATTTGCTATGTATCACTGCTGCTTCTCTCCTGGCCATGGGTGGTCCTTGCTAGACAAAACCTGGCCATGCATTATATCTGCCATTGAATATTATATTGTGATGTAACAGCTATGCTTCTATAAACCATCAGGTCAATACCCTAGTCACATTCTATGAACCTTGAAACTGATATACATGCAAAAGGGAACATTATACTGTATTGCTATTCTAATGAGATTTATCTTCAGTACTAACATACAATCCTAAGCTCTGAATCTGATGGGTTGACTTTGGATGTACACCCATAAGTTTGGACTAAACAATCCTTAAAGAGAAAATTAGATATATTAATGAGACACATTTAATTATCTGACTTCACAGCCCTTACAAAAGCATCCACTATAAAGAAGATAAATATGCTAGCAACTGTCTAAATGGCTATGTACAATCTAGCTGACAGGTACAATTATCAGTTCAGCAGTACAAATGGAGGTAATAGATAGCCACCCTGTGCTCAGAAACATAGATTTAGTATCTCTGAATCCAAAAGATAGACAACAGGGATGTGGCACAGTTATCATCCCTTGCACAGGGTGTTGTATGGGGGGAGCAGGAGGACTAGGCTGACACAAAAGACTGGGGAGTGTGTGTGTGTGTGTGTGTGTGTGTGTGTGTGTGTGTGTGTGTGTGTGTGTGTGTGTGTGTGTGTGTGTGTGAGTAAGCAAGTGGAGAAAGCAAGATAGACCATGTAAATATTGTATGTGTGTGTCTGTAGATGTCCTCAATGTGACAATGGTGTGCGCGCATGTGTGTGTGTGTGTGTGCCTGTGTGCGTGTGTGTGTCTGCATGAACGCAGTCAAGCTCAATGCTAGCCCTACTTGTCTGTTTATCAGACAACTGTGAGCCATGCATGGTACAGCTGACAGCTCATTGTCTTCACAACCGAACACGAGAAATGGCTTTGCCAGGAGTTGCACACCTCCACACCCAAGGTCAGATGTTGTGTTACTAGCTGTAGGTGACTGATGTCTACTGGATGTGCTTCCTTCATGGGAATGCCCAGGATGCCAAACCCATCACCTGCTATGTCTGGCTGTGGACAGCACACTCACTGCTGGAGCAGTGGATGTACTGCCACTATGGGAGTGTGATCAGGCATGGCCACTGTGGCTCTTAGCATATGTAGTTGCTGACCTACACCCACGAGTCCGATGCTCCCCTCCCAGCAGACTTTCCATCACAGACAATGTGCATTTCATGACAGATACTCTTCTCTCCCGCATAGACACATCCCATTCCAATGTGTCATTCAACCAAACCAGGGAATCAACAACATGGTGGAGACAGTCATGGATGTCAGAGAGTGCAGCATCTATAACCTTGAGTATTCTTCTGGAGTTCCTTTCTGAATGTGCATATTCCTCCATGACAGCACTAAACATATGCCCAGTGACACATGAAGAGACACCTGCTACAGGTGGGGGCGGGACAGCAGGCCTCCTCCTTGCACCCCTATCAATCCATCTGTGTGGCACCTCACCAACAGTTTGGCTATGGCCAGTGTCAAGAGTCACTGAAGCCACAATAGCCACACTTACCTGGTCAATGTTCTCACCCTCTAACTGTTTAATATCTGTGGCCTCAGTGGATTTTGTATGCCTAGGCATATTGGCTGTGTCTGGTGACAATGGGGGAGGTCACTGGATGTCAACCTCTATGTCAGAATCAGCCTCTACAACCCCCATCTGTGCCTCACTTTGGTCACCATCATCATCAGAGTCTGATGAGACACTGACATGAGGTAGTGTAGGAGACAGAGAACCACTTCCATGTTCACCTGTGATAACAGGAAGGAAAACAGGAATACATTAATTACCTGCACTATTATGCTTCAATGGGCTCCCTTCAGATGATCAAAGTTTTAAAACTTCAAATTTCATATGGCCGAGACCATAAAGTTTTAAAACTTCAAACATTCTGAACGGAGATCTCCATACAGCACGGAATGTGAAATCATCCCTTTTCCTCACTGTAGTTCAATCTCGGAGTTGGTATATTTAAATAGCAGGGGGTGTTGGGGGTGCAGTGGGGCTTGCCTCCATGCAAAAATGTCCAGGAAATTTTTTTTTTATTTTTCAGTTGTTCGAAGTTTTGAAATTTTCTATCATATGGTCTTGGACATATGAAATTCAAAGTTTTAAAACTTCGATCATCTAAAGTATTCTCGCTGCAATATATGTTAAGCAAATTGCACTGATGTCAATATTAGAGACATTTGTACTTCTTGACCTCTTAGAACAAAAAATGTGGACAAAGCCATGAATAATGGATGGACAAATGGCCAAGAATAGGTACCATTGTGACATATTGTCCTTACAAACCTAGAAAGGAGGGTCTATATCACTTTTTCAAATTGCTATTCAGCAAATAGCCATTCATAGAAGCTCTTTTTATTGAAGCTGCTATTCATCGAACAGAAAATTTTCCCTAGGGCAAACCAGCGGTTGGCCACCACCTGGAATTTGCCCTTTTAACCACTGTACTGCAATCTTGGAGTTGGTATATTTAGTTAGAGGGGGTGTGGGGGACATAGCCCCCCACCTTGGTAGGTTTTAAATTTTATGCTTTTTTTTTTTTCCTGACTCATACCTCTGGCCCATATTTCAGATGATAGTGATTGACTTGCAAACTATTAACAAGTCATTAATGACTGGAGATATAAAATAATGACAGAGATTTCATATTCAGATTGCATACCCGTCAGAAATGTCATGGTGAAGTAATGCCTGTTATTCTATCACCTTTCTTGGCTGGTCTACCATTGCTTTGTCCTAGTTAAAATTTTGCTTAAAAAGTCATTCAGTGATTAGCAGCTTTGATAAACAGAGGTTTGATGAATGGCTATTTACTGAATATCAATTCAACAAAGTGATAAAGACTCTAGAAATGTGGTAGAAAAGCAGGCATTACTTCACCATAACATTTCTGATGGGTATGCAGTCTGAATATGAAATCTCTGTCATTATTTTATATCTCCAATAATTAATGACTTGTTAATAGTTTGCAAGTCAATCACTATCATCTGAAATATGGGCCAGAGGTATGAGTCAGAAATATGGATATTCAACAAATATTTATACAGTTGATAGATATGTAGACAGTACAGGAATCCATACAGCAGACCTCAGACGGCACTTTAGCAGAAATGTTGGAATATGTCTACAGTACAGACATAAATGTATTCTGCTTACCAACTGCAGGAGCCCTATATCTGTGAATTCCTGATGGTCCTGTAAAAAATAAAGGGATGGGTAATGGCAACAGCACCATATTTCACAGTATAATGGGGGGGTAATACTTTTAATATTCTAAATCTACAGTCACCGTAATGTTAACAAGAATGTGGCTGACAACCTCTACATAAGCTTAAAACTGCAGCTATCTTAAATACCCTAACAAGAAAAAAAAAATCTGACAAATATATAAACTATATACACTATTACAGAATAAATGCAACAGTATTCTACTGATTACCTAACAAAGCATACCTGGAATGTCCTCCTGAGTTGAAGGAGTGGCAACCACATTCAGAATGTATTGGCTAATGGATTGCTGGGAGCTGTCCTGTGTGGAAATGTTTGTCAGAAATTTCTCACTGGCAGTGAGAGGGTATTCTGCAGGCCCACTACTGATGACCTGATGAGCATGTGCCACTTCAACTGCATGCCCCCTTGCAGCATGAATCATGTCTGTGATTCTGTGTCACACCTGCTTGTAGCTGTGATTCTATCGCCCAATTGCATTAATGTTTCAGACCAATTCATCCCACAGGGCTGCACATTCTGACATATTGGGTTACCCTCTAGCAGGGAATTTGTGACAGAGCCATTATCTATTTTTGTGGAAAAATCCTTGCATCCTATTTTAGATGGTGTACCCAGTGTCCTTAATGATACAAAAAAAAATTTTGCGTGACTTTTATGTTTGGTACAAATAACTTGAGAATACTGAGCAACTAGTTCTGATTACCATTGATATGAATTCACTTTTTACTGTAATTTCGAATAACACTGGCATTGAATATGTTAGAACCTTTTTGTTTAGGAACAGTGACTTTTCTACAAACAAAGTGACTTTGATATGTATGCTTCTTGAACTAGTCCTAGAGAATAATGTGTTTATCTTTGAAGATGCTTTTTATCTACAGTGCATTGGGGTGGGAATGGGTACAGCATGTGACAAATTGTATGCAAATTTGGTCTTAGCCCAATGGAAATATGAATTTATTTATTCACATAATCCATTTGTGGACAACATCAGCTACTATAGACGTTTTGTGGATGACATCTTTTTGTTATGGAAAGGTACATCTGATACTCTTTCATCTTTTGTTGATTATTCACATATCACAACTACCTGTCTAAGATTTACTTATCACTTCTTGAGTGAATCAATTTATTTTTTAGATGTCACTGTTTCCAAGGACCTACATGTCAAAACAGAGACTAAGATTTTTAGGAAGTCTTGCAAAAAGAACATTTTGCATAAAACCAGCATGCACCCCAGACATGTCTCTCAGAATGCACTGAAGGGTCAGCTGCTCAGAAAATCAAGGCTTCATAATATGGATAGTAGTGCAGATGAAGCATTAACAGAAATGTCGGAATGGTACTTGGCAACAGGCTATTCTTGTAAGGAAATAGATGAAGCAGTATATGAAGTACATTCCAGAAGGGAAACTACTGTACAACCCTATTTTAAGGAATGTAATGAAGTAGCACTTAATAGGTCAGATAGACAAATTGTCACCCCTTGAGTTGTACTTATATACTCAAGTAATGTAGTAATGATTTGTGAGATTATAAAAAAGAACTGGCCAATTCCGATGACAGATGAAACAGCCAGAAGGGCACTAGGATCCACATTGTGTTTCTCATTTCTCAATAATAAATCTTTAAAAAGAGAACTGTGCTATAAATGTGCCAAATACAACAGTTTTCTTTAGTTGTATCAGACAGGTACTTCTCCATGTCGAACTTGTCAAACATGCAAACATATTTTGGCTACAAGCTCTATTGGACATCTTTCTTTGTGCTATCAAATTCCGTTTGACTTTTATGCTGACTGCAGGAGTTTGAATGTGATTTATTATGCAAAATGTCAAGCATGCAGCAGTTTTTTATGTAGGAAAAACAAACAGGATGCTGAAAGACAGAACACTTGAACATATTGGGGACATTCACAACATAAAACTTACAAATTATTTAGCAAAACATGTTTTTTATTCTGGCTCTGCTCATTGTTTTAAATTTACTGTTTTAGAGTGCATTGAATATACCATTAGAGGAGGGGATATCAGAAGCATTACTGAACGTGCTGAACTTATGTGGATTATTTTATTAAAAGAAGATTCGCCCCCTGGTTTGCATAATGATTTTTCTATCAAACCAGTTTTACAAGCACGTGGCTTAAGGCACTGATTTTATAATTTTTTAGAATGGTCTTATGAATGGTTTTGCCCTACCACTTCCTAGGTAGCTATGTAACCTGACTGTTTTTTCTCATTGGATAACTTGTACTTTTAACAGTGCTACAGTTTGTATGGAGTATTATGGTCTGAAGAAGCGGCCTCCAGCCATGAAAGTGCTTACCTTTTACTTTTTGTTTTTTTATTGTTTTTCTATTAAAGTTTTATACATACCAGCCATGGCAGTCACGTTTGTTTTTACTTGCTGGATTGTATTTTGTGCTAACTTAATCTTCATTCATCTGACATACTTCTGTTTCTTGCAGCAGTCATGGATGTCAGACTGTGTTGCATTTATAAACCTGAGCATTCTTCTGGAGTTCCTTTCTGAATGCACCTGTGCCTCCATGACAGCCCTAAACATACATCGAGTGACACATGAAGAGACACCTGCAACAGGTGGAGGAGGGACAGCAGGCCTCCTCCGAGCACCCCTATCAATCCATCTGTGTGGCACCTCACCAACAGTTTGACTATGGCCATTGTCAAGAATCACTGAAGCCACAATAGCCACACTTACCTGGTCAATGTCCTCACCCTCTAACTGTATGCTTGATTGGCTTTCCAAGGCTATTTCCCATTTTTTCT
Organism: Protopterus annectens; assembly: GCF_019279795.1. Taxonomy (NCBI): domain Eukaryota; kingdom Metazoa; phylum Chordata; order Ceratodontiformes; family Protopteridae; genus Protopterus; species Protopterus annectens. The sequence continues at coordinate 363,128,386 of NC_056745.1, forward strand.
CATTTCTTCCACTGCTAAGCCCTGCAGTACTCCATGCAAATCCACGGAGCTAGTGTAAACATTGCTGAAAAGAAAGAGCCCTCCCCTGTACACGGCCATTCTTAGCTTTTCTTCAACCAACTAAAACATGCACTGCGGGGGTAAGCACAGCTTAATAGCCTCAGACACCCCTGATTAGCTGTGCTTAGCTGAGCGCAAACAGGCACCACTAAGCTCCAATCTGCTTACACATACCGTGACACACACCCTTTTTATGTCAGCTGTCTCTTCTGCCTACACTACCATGGTTCTAGCCCTTACACAATTAGTACCTGCGGACACAGTGGCCCATTTTGCTATTCAGTAAATGTGTCTCTTTTACATAGACGTAATTGCATATACCCTGGATACTGCACTACACCAGGGCCTATGTCTTTAGCAACCACTATAACCTGTCACTGTATGACTGTGCAAGCTGGCCACTATAATGCAATAACTTTGCATAGCTGTAAATGTCATATTTTCCACTTTTTATTTATTTTTTTTTTGCAAAATAGCATATTTGCACATTGCTGTGCACCACTTAAACTTGGCATATGTATTAAAAAATTATTACATTTTTAATATATTGCATTACTTTTTAATGCACGGGCATAGTTTTGGCCATTTCTATGCCTACTGGACATTATACCACCTTTTATTTGGACTGTTATAGCCCCTGTTTAATTTTTATCCTCTGGTGCACTGTTTGTAACCGTGTACATTTTGGAGGTTTACACAGCACCTATACAGGTGCCTTTATGCTTCCAGAATCACAAAATCACCTCATTTGCATGTTTTTTTACCAGCAGATGAGGTGATTTTCATTCAGTGGGCAGCTTTTTGTCCCCATGGTGGAAAGAACTCATGCACGCCCCAAGCCTTGTTTCCTGGATCACTCGGAAGCCATTTTCTGTGTTTGAGTCTTACCACTACTCCTACATGGAATATTTCTCCATGTAGGGTTTACTGAATTACCCCAATATGTCTGCTTACCATAGGCCTCCATTTTCTGAGGCAGAGAATGACCTCATAATTAAGGCATTATGCCAACATCATGCAGTTCTGATGTCCAAAGGATAAGTCAATATGTCAGAACATGCAGCCCTGTGGAATGAATTGGTCCTAAACATTAATGAAACTGGGTGACAGAATCGCAGCTATGAGCAGGTGTGACACAGAGCCACAGACATGACTCATGCTGCAAGGAGGCATGCAGTTGAAGTGGCAAGTGATCATCAGATCACCGGTGGTGGACCTGCAGAACACCCTCTCACTACCACTGGGGAATTCCTGGCAAACGTTGCCACACGGGACAGCTCCCAGCACTCCATTAGACAATACGGTCTGGATGTGGGTGCCACTCTTGCATCTCAGAAGGACCTTCCTAGTATGCCATGTTAGGTCATCAGTAAAATACTGTTTCATTCATTCATGCTGTAATAGTGTATATAGTTTATGAATGTGTTAGTTTGTTGTTGTTTTTTTTATTGGGGTATTTAAGATAGCTGCAGTTTTAAGCTTATGTAGAGGTTGTCAATCACATTCTTGTTAATATTGCATGAGTGTAGATTTAGATTATTAAAATTATTTCCCCCTATTATACTTTTAAATGTGGTGCTGTTGCCATTACCTCTCCCTTTACTTTTTTTACAGGATCATTAGGAATTCACAGATATAGAGCTCCTGCATTTGGTAAGCAGACTACATTTGTGTCAATACTGTAGATGTATTCCAACATTTCTGCTAAAGTGTTGTCTCAGGCCTGCTGTATGGATTGCTGTACTGTATACATATCTGTCAACTATACAAAAATTTGCTGAATGTCCAGATGTTTGACTCATACCTCTGGCCCATATTTCAGATCATAGTGATTGACTTGCAAACTATTGACACATCATTAATGATTGAAGTTATAAAATAATGACAGAGCTCTCACATTTACACTGCATACCCTTCAGAAATGTCACAGTGAAGCAATACCTGCTATTCTATCACCTTTCTAGGGTCTTTACCTCTTTGTCGAATTGCTATTCAGTGAATAGCCATTCATCAAACCTCTGTTTATCAAAGCCGCTAATCATAGAATGACTTTTTAAGCAAAATTTTAGCTAGGGCAAACCAACAGTAGACCAACCAACCAGCCATAAAAAAACCCTAAGATTTAAAACCTACCAAGGTGGGGGGGCTATGTCCCCCACACCCCCTCTAACTAAATATACCAACTTCAAGATTGCACTACAGTGGATAAAAGGGAAAATTCCAGATGGTGGCCAACCATTGGTTTGCCCCAGGAAACATTTTCTGTTCAATGAATAGTGGCTTCAATAAAAAGAGGTCGATGAATGGCTATTTGCTGAATAGCAATTTTACAAAGTGATATAGACCCACCTTTCTAGGTATGTAAGGGCAATATGTCACAATGGTACTTATTCTTGGTCCTTTGTCCACCCATAATTCATAGCTTTGTCCACATTTCTTGCTCTAAGAAGTTGAGAAGTATAAATCAAAGACATAATCAAAGCATTATTAAATTATGTAGAAACTATGTGTTGCAATTCACCCTACATGGATTCCAATTTGTATTGTATCTAGAAGCTACCTTGTGTTATGTCTTTTTTAGAGTACAAATCCACTGTGTAATTGTGGGATTTTTAGTAGAAGTGCATGTGTAAGGTGGTTTTATTAATGCTACATTTTGCCTCTCTGCCTAAAATGCTTTATGCCTAATGTTATAAGTAATACTGCCCTTTTTTGTTAATCTGCTTCTTTCTTTCTCTTCTCCCTAACCTACCCAGCTTGTAACCTAATACCCTGCTGTAGGACTTGTGTATCGACCTGTCTGCCCTTCAAGGGCCCTCAGTATTAAAGTCTACCATCTCAACTATCTCCTAAAGGAACTTGCTGTCCTATACTCTAACTCTCCTCCATCCAAAGAATCTGAGAAAGTATGTTTGACCTCCCATCCAAGCTGTGAAGCTAAATTGTTATTTTCTATTAAGAATAATTAGACCATAGTGTTTAGATTAATATATTTGTACTAAATCTCCCACCTGAGCCCAGTACCCAGCAGCCATACCCCCTATTTGGCCTTTAGGAATTTTGCTCCTTCCTAATTTTGGTTCTACTAGCTGGCCCTCAGTTTTCTGCCTTTCCCTGATAGCTAACTGTAATTCTTCTAGCTGTCCACTAGGGGGCTCCCTTAACTTGGCTTTTATAGGCTTTCAAAGGCTATTTACCTTTATTTCTTGGAATAATAATTGTCCACTTTGTAATCCTTTTTTCCTGTGTTTGCAACTGTTAACTATCAGAACCCCTTTCCTTTCCTTAATTCTCTTACTGCAGTCCTTTATCCTTGCTATAGAATACTTTTACTAGCACTCTCCTCTTACCTGGAACTACTAAGATTCTAGCAGTATTCTGACTGGTTCTCTGATTGTTTCTGTGAGCTCTTCTTTCTCTTGTTCAAACCTGCTCCATTCGCCCTGTGGGCTCACTCCGCTCCCCTACCCTACCCCCAAACACCATCCACCCCCAGTGCACATAGCTTTATACTTCCTAAGCCACACCTCCAGTACATATCAGCCAATTAGCTCACTCCACCTCATTAAAAACTTCCCCACTTCCTCCTTATCACTTACTTCCTAAACCACGCCTCCACTACATATCAGCCAATTAGCTCACTCCATCTCATTAAAAATTCACCCATTTCCTCCTTATCACATATTGCCACCCACTACCTAATCTACCACTTAATAACTCCACCCTTAAACCTCCTCTCTATTAACCCATATCCCCCACCTACTAGCAACTAATTTCTCCCAGCCATGGCTACCATATGCAGGCTAGTACTCTCCTACATGCTCCTCTTTCTCTTAATCCTTAACCCTCTAGTTCTATCATATTCCCTTACTTGCTATGAATATCTAAGCTGTACTAGATCTCATCACCCCTTAAAACAAACAATTCCGCATACTCTACTAACCCCACAAAACTTTAGTAACATAACATCCTCAACAACCTACCTTCTACCACAACATCACAGACTATCCCATATAAAGTATCACCAAACTAGAAAATCTATCCCCATTTTCTGTAAACTTTTAAAACAGTTACATAGTCCTCTACAGCATCTACTACTACACGGTGATATTCAACCAGACCCAGGTCCAAACAACTCCATCTCCGATCCCAATTACTCCCATCTCATCACCTCTCATATCCTCCCTAGTACCCAAAACTCTCTTCTCTTAGGTCACCTCAAGATACGTAGCCTAAATAATAAAATTACCCAACTCCATGCCCTCCTAGACTTATACTCCTTTGACATCCTCTGTCTAACAGAAACCTGGCTCAAACCAGTAACTAAGGACAATGATATAATCCCACCAGGTTACAACTTCCTGAGATTTGATCATCTGAATAAAAAGGGTGGAGGGGTAGCAATACTGTATAAATCTGAATTACAGGTCATACAACTAGATTTACAACCTCCCTCTCCCAACAATGCTGAATTGTTATTTACTAAGCTCCAGATTAACGCTAAGAAATCACTATACATAATTTGCTCCTACATCCCTCCAGGCAATAACATTAACTCTCTAGAAAATATCCTTAGCTGGCTCTCCACATCCTTCCCACAAGAAAACATACTCCTTGGTGACTTTAACATAGACTGGAACTGCTGTACCTCTGTCAAACCAACTACTCACATAAACCTTTATGGCTTTAATCAAACTATCACCTCCCCTACTAGAAACCATAAACCTAGCAATAAGCAAGCCACCTTAGATTGGATATCAGTTAACAGCAACCTCCTCTCTTATAAAACTGGTATACTACAAGACAATATTAGTGACCACTCCTTTACCTATATAACTAGACAAAAAACCCTTATAGCCAACCAAACAATCTTTAAAACTACCCTGAACAAAAAAAAAATTAACCCAGCTAGCTTCCAAGCAGAACTCAAAGCTTGCAACTGGTCACCCCTAAAATACCTACCTCTTGACAAAGCAGTCCCTTACTTTAACACCAAATTCTTACAAATCCTAGAACACCATGCCCCCTCACACACAGTCAGAACTAAGAACAAACCTGCACCTTGGATCACAAAAGAAACAAGGCAAGAAAATGCTTCAGAGAAATAGAATCTGGTCCAAATGGAGAAATACTAAAAACTCAAAAGATCACGATAACTTTAGACTGCTGGGAAATGCTACAAAAAATTAATACTCCAAGATAAAAAAACTATTACCTGAAAATCCAGCAAGCCCAACATCTAAACCCACAAAAATTCTGGACAGGCATAAATAGCCTACTCCATCCAGGTCGCTCCAAAACTCCTACTCCATCTAATTTGACTCAGAACTCTCCAAGCCAAATTGCCAATACTTTTAACAATTTTTTCTCTGAAACAGTCCAAGCCTTATCAAATACCTTATCTCCTGCCTGCATCTCTAACACATGCTCTCTAACCAATATACCTTCTGCCTTACAACTGCAGACTGTTCCAACAGCTCTCATCCATACCCTACTTCATAAACTAAAACCATGTTCACCTTCAGCTGACCTCCTTCCAGCTGAATTTCTGCAAATTGCAGCTGATGTAATTGCTTACCCTATCTCCATATTAATAAACAGAACCATCACAGAAGGTTCTATCCCATCTGTCTGGAAAGTCTCACATATTATCCCACTACATAAGGGAGGCAACTCAACTGAACTCTCTAACTTCCGTCCCATAGCTCTACTGTCTCCATTAGCAAAAATCATGGAAAGATGCATTCATCGGCAACTACTTGATCATCTCCTTCAAAATAATCTATTAGCAGACTGCCAGCACAGATTCAGGCCATTTCATAGCACTACAACCACACTCCTACCCTTTTCAGACTGTATTAATAAAATCGTAATAACAACCTACTCTCCTCAGCTCTCTTTTTAGACCTCTCCAAAGCCTTTGACATGGTGAATCATCACCTAATGTTAGAGACACTTACAACACTTTCAATAGACACTCAGACAATCAATTGTTTTAAGTCCTACCTAGAAAACAGGCAACAAGCAGTCCTCTGGAAAAATAACCTATCAACCCAGCTCCTTATCTCCCTAGGAGTCCCACAAGGCTCTATTCTGGGACCCCTCCTTTTTTCCACTTTCATCAATGACCTGAAAACATCCCTTCCTTAAACCACCTGCATACAATATGCCGATAATTCTACATTAATCTGTGCTGCAGCATCTCAAGCTGAACTGCAGTCTAGCACCCAAAAAGCATTTATCATAGTGGAAAACTGGTTCTTCAAACGCTGTCTCCCACTAAACCCTAAAAAAACAAAACTCCTATTATTTACCCCACCCTAAAGTCTCCCCCCATTAATTTCTCAGTGGTATCAAATAATGGCACTATATGTGGTGCTGGTGCTGCGGTAGCATTGTCGCCTCACAGTAAGACATCCTGTTCGATTCTCAGCTAGAGCATCTTCTGTGTGGAGATATGCGTGAATGGGCGTACCTTCGTTGAAGGTTGTGCGTCAGGGTTGGCAACTCGGCACGTACAAATCTACTGCCAATCATTAGCGGACCGGAGTTCCGCTGTGGCGACCTCTAACCGGGAAAAGCCGAAAGACACAACAACATCAAATAATGGCACTGAAATAGTACCTGAAACAACTAAACTTTTAGGCATTACAATCGATAACAATCTTAGTTTTGACACTCATATAAACTTAACCATTAAATCAGTCAATAGGAAACTTGGTTTCCTTTATAGGCTTAAAACCTTCCTTACACCTTCTGCCAGGATTACTATCACCCAAACACACCTAATTTCAACCCTTCTCTATGCATCACCAATTTACACTAACCTATCCAAAAATAACCTAAATAAGCTGGCCACCACTTATAATAACATTGCCAGATTTGCTACTGGTTCCCCATTCCAGACCCACCATTGCCAAAATCTGAAAACATTAGGATGGTTGGAACTGCAAAACCAACTTCTTTTTCAACAACTAACTATAACTCAGAAGATCCTGCATCATCACACAAATACTCCCATCCTCTGTAGCCTCATTAACCCGTACAAAAATCTGTCAACCCTACGTTTAGCGAATAAGGTACTAGTAGCCACCCTTAAACCTAATAACAAATCTGGAGACTGTCTATTTGTTAATACCATTGGAAACTCTTGGAACAAGCTTCCTATTAAGCCAATATCCCTAACATCCACAGCTCTTTTTAAGAAGCGACTTAGAACCTTTCTTACTTCACAATGGCTATGCCCATGTATTAATCCTGACTGATGTTTCCTTCTCTTACTCACCACCTTCACATGACCATAACATTCATTCTCTGATTAAAAAAATAAATAAATAAATCGTTTTTTTCATTATTTTTTCATTATATTTTTTAAATTTTGTTTTTCTAATATGATCAATTTTTACATGTATAAATGTTTCCTTCTTTCTACTGTTGTGTAAGTTTCTCATACGTTACATATATGTATTGACTTTTTCAAGTCACTGTTTCCTATTGGTTATCTACTTAAAGTGGTAACCATGATGTACTAGTTTTTAAATATTATTCTTTTATGTCACTTTCTTTCAGTTCTGTATATTTGTATAATTGCTGTAGTGGAGCTTTTCTCCCCGGGCCTCTACTGAAAATGGACATATATCCAGTTAGACTAGCCCGGTCAACAAATGTAGAATAAAAATAAAATAAAATAAAATAAAAATAAATGTCTGTAATAGTGACATCAGTGTAATTTGCTTAAATATATTGCAGCATAGTAGTGCAGGTAATGAATGTGTTCCTGTTTTCCTTCCTTTTATCACAGGTGAACTTGGAAGTGGTTCTGTGTCTCCTACACCATCTGATGTCAGTGTCTTATCAGAGTCTGATGATGATGGTGACCAAAGTGAGGCACAGCTGGGGGTTGCAGAGGCTGATTCTGATGTTGAGGTTGACATCCAGCAACCCTTCTCATTATCACCAGACACAGCCAGTATACCTATACATACACAATCCACTAAAGTCATAGATATTAAACAGAGGGTGAGGACATTGACCAGGGAAGTGTGGCTACTGTGGCTTCAGTGACTCGACACTGGCCATAGCCAAACTGTTGGTGAGGTGCCACACAGGTGAATTGATAGGGGTGCTTGGACGAGGCCTGCTGTCCCTCCCCCACCTGTTGCAGGTGTCTCTTCATGTGTCACTCAATGTATGTTTAGGGCTGTCATGGAAGCACAGGTGCATTCAGAAAGGAACTCTAGAAGAATGCTCAGGGTTATAAACACAACACAGTCTGACATCCATGACTGCCTCAAGAAACAGAAGTATACCAGATGAATGAAGATTAGTTAGCACAAAATACAATCCACATCACACTACCTATAACTTGCCATGAATAGGCTGTGTACTGCATGCATCCGACAGAGTCAGCACTAAAGCACTCTCCTCTCAACTGCTACTGGGAAAGGTAAGTCACACTTTGTAACAACAAATGAATGGGGTAATAGACTAAGGTAACTTATGTATGGTATTGCTGCATGTATGCATGGGAATGCAGTGGATTACCAGGATAGCAACAGACAATAGACAGCTATGAGGGACAACATGAACTCTCTCCCAAATATTGGCTGCCCCACAATATGCAGTAGACCCCAAGCCAGCAAAATTCACTGCACTAAGTGAGGGACTTACAAACAGCAGTGTCATAGGATAAATGCAAGGATGTGAATGTTGGAGTCCCATACATACCTCTAAACCTCTTACAGCAAGAAATCTGTACAAAGACATAAAGAAATGTGGAGGAAAGGCCCAAAAACAGAGACAAGTCTTAAATATTGCTCTTACAAACATAGAAAGTTGATAGAATAGCAGGTGTTGCAGTAGCATGAATTCTCTGAAGGGCAAGAAGTCTGAAACTTGAACATCTGTCATTACGTTTTATCTTCAGTCTTTAATGATTTGAAAATTTTCCACACAAACACAGTTTTATAAAAAATGGACCCAAAATATGAGGCAAACATCTGGACAGTCTGTGAAAATGTGTACAGTTGAGAGGTATGCCCCCCTCCCCTCAATACACCTGTGTTCCCTTAGAACTGCAGTGACATTTAGGTTTGTAAGGTAATAGCAGCAGACCACACATTTCCAGGGCTGTCAAAATTAACTTGATAAGGTGTTCCATTTCTACAATATGCAGGGGTGAATGTGCTATGTATGCTTGTGGTTAATAGTGTCAGGAAGTAGACAGCACTTACTGGTGGCTGTTGTGGCTTAGTGATGTAAGTACAGTACTGTGGTTGACAGATCCATGCTTTGAGACTGGCTGTGCCAACTACTTTGCAGGTCTATATTACATTATCGAAGTTTTACAACTTTGAGTACCATATGGTTGAACCCATATGTTCGAAGTTGTAAAACTTTGAAAACATTAAAAAAAAAAAAAAACACTTACCTGATGGTTGTAAGCAGGGGGCCAAGCCCCCCCTGCACCATCCACTTGGGGGGCTGCACCCCCCACACCCCCGCTCTTTAAATATGCCAACTCTGAGACTGCACTACAATGCAGTACAGTGCAGAAAGGGAACAGGTAACTGTTTTATTTTTTATTTGTTTTTTTCTAACGTAGTCAAAGTTTTACAACTTTGAACATATGGGTTCAACCATATGGTGTTCAAAGTTGTAAAACTTTGATAACGTAATATAGACCCCTATTTTGCATGTCATCTCCACCTACAGTAGGAGTTGAACACACTGCCCAGAAGTCAATATTTGTTACTGTAGGAAAGCTGGACAATGGAGGGACAGGGGGCCACAAATATGGACAGTACACAGCTCTGAGTAACCAACACAGTGCCTAGTGGAACAGCAGGTTGTGACAGGTCTATATTACATATCTGAATGCTTAAATGTTCGAAACGCTAAAGACTGACCTTTAGCAATTGAACATTTAAATGTTCGAATATGAATCTTCTTCTTTCGGCTTTTCCCGGTTAGGGGTCACCACAGCGGATCACCTCTCCGCTCATGATTGGCAGTGGAGTTTTACAGTGTCGAGTTGCCAGCCCGGTGCCCAACCTTCCACAGAAGGCACACACATGCATACACTCATGCCTAGGGACAATTTAGAGTGTCCAATCTACCTACAGCATGTCTTTGGGATGTGGGAGGAAACCGGAGCACCCAGAGGAAACCCACGCGACCACAGAGAGGACATGCAGACACCATACACGTACAGAAGGCACCCAGCCAAGGATTGAACTGGAGAATCTCTTGCTGTGAGGCAGAAACACTAACCACTGCACCACTGTGGCCATCAAATGTTTGAATATGAATAAAAATTAAAAAAAAGGAAAAAAAAAACTAAAGGGATCAACTCCAAAATCGCGCTACAGTGCAAGGAATGGGAAATTTCCCATGTCTGCACTGTAGTGAACTGAAGTGCGATCTTGGAGTTGGTATATTTAAGTAGCGGGGTGTGTGGGGGTGCAAGCCCCCCATGTCCTTTTTCTTTTCTTTTTTTTATTGTTTTGTTACATATTCGAACATTTGAATGTCCGATTGCTAAAGATCGGTCTTTAGTGATTTGAACATTTAAATGTTCGGATATGTAATATAGACACAGTTGTAACAAGTCAGTCTAATGCCAGGATATAAAGGCTGCCACATTACTGTGTCAGTACTGACAACAAGTCAGTGGGCAACATCCATACCCCTAGAATGACAGGGTTTCACAGAATGTCCACACATATGCCTCAGATATCTGTTCTGCTTGTCATATCATTGCATTTGCCTGGCAAACTATTTGCAAACCAATAAAGGCTGATGTGGAAATATCAATGGCAGACAGTTGAGATGCAGATGTCATACCCATAAGGAAATGCAAGCTAATACAAAACCATTCTACCAACTGTCGACATTTGGAGCAGCAATATTAAGACTCTGTCCCTATGTCTGGGCTTGTGTTTGACTGTTATATATGGGCTTGTCCAAATGTCTGTCTGTAAGAGTTTGAGAGCTATGACCAACATGTAGCCTTATAATAACAGTGTAAAATAAACCATCTGAGGACCCCAGCAGATGTATGGGGCACAATGATGGACAAACTGCTAAACAGGTACAGTCAGATGTGTGAAGTCTGTAACCCTGTGTGTGATGTTATGACTTCTACCCCACTCACACCATAACTACAAATACATAACAGCAGCAACTGTGGACAAAGGCTATGACTGGACTACAGAAGGACAAACAGACACATACAAGGGGGAGGGGAACCACTGGCCAGAAAAACGTAGAATGTGCACACTAGAACAATTTGTGCTGTAACTGTTCCCTGCAGTGTATGGAGTCAGTAAACAAATGCCTGTCAATGGTTCCTCACATTACTCTATACTGATCTGTCACTGACATACCAGGAAATCACAGTGCTATGTAGAATATACCACACATATTATGGAAAACTCTACTCAGTCCAATGCACTCTGTACTCAGTTTATAAGGATAGCACACAGCCAGGAGATCCCTCAGCCAGTATATCACTGAGGTGCTGGACTGTTTACACAGGATCATTAGCCAATTGGCTGTAGCACACAAAATCCTGGACCGGAGTACAGGTAGCTCTGGACTGGAGTCCTACTGTTACTATTGAAGGTCATACTGGGCATACTTCTACACTTAGAGAATTACAGCCCATGTCTAAACCCACATCTGACTATAGAACTGTGTTGTCCATATATGCCTTTGCATACATGCAGCTATCTACACCTTAACTGTTTCTCATCAGCCCCGTCAGACAGGAGTACCCTCCTCTATCTGTATATATATCTGCATCTGATGAGTGTGATATACATACACACACACACACACACACACACATACATATATATATATATATATATATATATATATATATATATATAGGTAACATATACAAATATAGCAAGTATAGTCAGGCAGACACAGGGGATAGAGACAGAGAGAGATAGAGACAGAGAGAGATGGAGACAGAGAGAGACAGAGAGAGACAGAGAGAGACAGACACCCTGAAAGGCACACAGTGAAGTACTGCTGCAGCCATTTGCACACCAATTGTAACCAGTGGCATGTGCAAGTATGAAGGTGAGCTCCATTGCATAACAGTAGTGAAGTAGGGGATGTAATCTCACATCACCTGTCTTGTGTGTGTGTGTGTGTGTGTGCGTGTGTGTGTGTGTGTGTGTGTGTGTGTGTGTGTGTGTGTGTGTGTGTGTGTGTGTGTGTGTGTGTGTTTATGTATCTATTACATATACAGCAGAATACACACACCCAACAGGCCTATGTCTGTGTAACAGTCACCATTTTATGGCCCTGATACTAGTGTCATCTACAACAGTGGCCTACCTGTCAGCAGCTACTGATGTCATCCATTCCAACAGCAGTTTCAGACATTGTTCACATGAGTAGGTCCCGTGGCACATGCTATTAGTACATAGCACTATAGTGCAGATAGTTAGATAAGTGCATTGCACTGAGTATAGTTCAGAAGGTCCTGGGTTCAATACTTGGCAGTAGAGTCTTTTTTTCCCTAATGTTACATGACTGCACTGCATGATATATTAAAAAAAATATTAACTTCCCAGGGCTGATTTGGCCTAGTGTTGTGTTGCTCTGACTGCAGTGCACAGGGTCCTGGGTTCAACACTTACAAGGGCTGGTTACTTTATTGCTGTCAGAACAGTGTCTGAATCAGATAGGGTGATTAAAGCAGTTTTACGTGGGTTTGCGCGATGTGCCGCAATAATAAGTGACTCTTATCCCTGCTTAAACCCATGCTATTTCCAAAAAAAGAAAAGAAAAAAGGGGTGATAGGAAAGTGATGAAATGGGGGCAAGCAGGTGGAAAAACAATATGAAAGGCAGCTAGGTGTGTGCAGAATGGGTGTAGGAAAGGACCATAATTCCCCATTTCTTGTGCAGCAACAGCTGTGCATGATGTGAACAATTTGAAATTTGGAGTCTCACACCCCACAGGAAGGGGTGTGAGTGACATAAGTTTGTTGATTAATTGATGGGATGAATGATTCATGGAAGTGTATGTTGGGGTGAAATGGAGAGCTATGTATGAGAAGACCTTTTTGGGGACAGCTGCCCTTTTTCATTTTTTTTTTCTTTTTTTTTAAGGTGAGGGTGGGATGTTGGGGAAGGGTTGTAGATATGTTTGGGGAGGTAAGTTGGGTAGGAAAGGTTGCATTTGCAGACAGACAAGACAGGTAAGACAGTGGACAGGGGCGGTGTATGACACATGAGGGAGGTAAACACCTTGGATGGGAGGGTGGTTGGGAATCAGAGTACCAAGTGCCCCCAGATGGAAATAGTGGGACTGAGGTCCCCACCCACGGGCAGTCACCACTGCCCCTTCACAGCCCAGATCATGGCTGTGCTGGGGGATTGGCACTGGTGCCAGGCTGACCCTCGAGGTGTACCAGTCTGCCCTCTATCTGGCACAGGAGGTCATCCAAATCCCACTGGATGACCCTGCACACCATCCTTGAGAGCTGAGTATGGGTGACAGGACATCCTTGAGAGCTGATTATGGGTGACAGGATCCTCTCCATGCCAGCAGCCTGGGAGCCTCTTCTGCTGAGGCGGTTCCACCCAAGGTTGGTGCAGGACCAGCAAAGGAGGCAGTTCCAGGTTGGGTCCTAGACATGCTGGGACCCAGTGCCATGGCCAAATGAGGTGGGATAGATGGATTTGCTGGGATCTGCCAACTCAAATGTGCTATGGTGTTGAGGCTTGTCAAAGTGTTTTGGTTAGCCATAAACAAAACATTTCAATATTAGTTATAACAGCATGCATGGGTGCTCCAATTAACTTAGAACAATAGAATTGCATAGCAAATGGAACACATGCATGAATGGAATAACAGGCATTATTGTAACAGCATGCCAGTAACAGTTATGGCAACAGGCCAAAGCAGGGGAATTTCAACATATGTTAGTATGCAACCATTGAACTATATGAGCAATAATACAACACAATTCCCAACATTAGGTTTTGAGAACAACATACCTGTAGTATATAAATAATAATTAGTGATACAGATAATGGGTGGGTGAGAGAAAAGCGTTCCATTAACAACTGTATAGGCTAAATTTTTCACAACAGTACTGCTCAATACTCTACAAGTCTGCCCATACTTTACATATACCTGTTCCCTATAGCATCTGTACCATGTACATACCTGTTAAGTTGTCAACCTGGAATGGTATGGGCCAAGCTGTGAGAACTATAGGAACATAACTACAGGGGACTCATACATGTCATGGTTAGATATATGAATAACAAGGTGTACCCTGCACTGATGTGTGAGTGTGCTACAGGCATACTTCAGCTGGATTTATATCTGTGTCCAAGGTTATTGTCAACAGTGATCACTAGCTGTGACAGCATGACACCTGAGAGACATGTATCAGGAAGAGTGCATGGTATATATACCTATCCTGCTGTCATTCGTAGGTATGAGGTTGGACTATCAGCACGCATTCAAAGGCGCACCAGGCATACAGTAGTACATCTGTACACAATTTATATGTATACCCTTCATACAGATAATGCAAACATTTCTTTACCTGTCAGCCCTGTGGAGAAAATATCTGCTAACACTACATGACTGTTTCTACAAATAGTCAGGGCTACTTGTCGGTTACTATAAATACATCTTAGTACCAGTCCCTGGATTCAAACCCTGATATGTGCACACAAAAATGAACAGCACGATCTATTTCTTATCATACTGAGCTACTAGGCCACTTCTGTGTGCTGCTTGACTAATTTGTGCTTAAAACTCACTTGGTTAAAAAGTCTGACCTGGTAATATAAGTAGAGTGTCACAGAAGACTGCAGTACAGTTGAACATACATGTATGAGATTCATGCATGACAGAGATAGTATGTGAACTGTGTATTAATGTTTGGAATACAGGTGTACACATTTAACCCCCGTGGATGGAATATGTGTGACCTTTACAGACCACATTGGGGTGCTGGGTTGCATAATCAACTCATACACATTATATTTGCAGTCTCCACCTATTACAGTCTCATACTCACCTGCATTAGCATACCTACATTCAGGAATACATATAGCTGAAATGCAAAGGTTGACACAAGATAATCCTGAGGGAAACACACTATAATACACTACACATTACTATTCAAGGTTCAGATCTTAGTGCAAAACATATATCAAATTGCATTGTATCTTCAAGTACAGCTCCACATCTACACTTTAGCATAATGGTTCTTTATCAGCCAGTCTTCTCTCACTTTATGGTGTCATAGCCATATTTGCTCTGGAGCACCTTTACAATTGTATTTCTTCAACAACAGACCAGAATAAACACAACAGCAGGTGGAAAGAACTTTACTGAGAGTGACATGACACAGTGGTTTATTACATTCAAAATTCTGACTTCAGTTGTACTGCATATCCAGTAGATGATGAATGAATGTCATTTACTACCTTCACAGTTTCAATCACAGTGTACTTTATTACAAGTTCCATAGTATTAATACATTATATACTTTTGTCATTCCTGCACACTATTGCTACAGTATTAGCTTTCTTTCATCAATAGTAGCTTTTTTGTTGCCTTCATCTGTATTGCACAGTACCTGGCATTAATTACTCAGTTATATCAGTGTGGGTCTAAGAACACATTTATCACAGTACACTCAGAACACACTATACCTACTGGCAGTAAACAATGTACCATTTCTTATTTATTGTACTACATATTGCAGGATAGGCCTGTACTCACCACACTGTCAGCGCATCCTCACTGCATGCCCTGTGTGGACCTCTAAGTTGTGAGTTCTCTCCTCTGCAGCTGTGGTAAAGGAAACACACCAGTATGCATACCGGTCTATCACATATTCATGCTAGAATTTCATAAAGCAATGGTTCCTATACTTACAAACTTCTGGGACATTCCCATCCCAAGCATCTTGGATCCACTAGGCCAAGAGCACCCCCTTCCTCCTCTTCAAGTCACCATAATGATGATGCACCTGCTCACCAGTGCAGCAGAGTCCATTGGCATTGGTGAGCTCACATGCCAGATGGTCCCAGGACTCAGACTTGTATTCAAAGCCCTGGTATTTGCCCTGCAGCAATCTGGCATCATGGTCTTTCACTAGGAGTCCAACCATGACCCTGGATTCCAACATGCCCCAGCGCTGTGCCCAAAAGCATGCCCCCTCTCCAACTCCTGTCATAGTTCCTGAACAGGTCAAACTCCAACAGCTTCCGGCTATATTCCCACCTGTGCTGCTCAAATAAAGCTATTTTCCTGCCCTTTGCCACCATTGGACCATTTTTAAAAATGCTAAGCAAAGCTCAGCAATGTGCAAACCTGCTAAACTGACTTGAGTAGTGCTTAAAGTGGCAAATGCTTAGCAGTGTGCAAATCCACCTAGCTTAGCTGAGGACTGCTGAGAATGGTACTACTTAGCAATTCTCAAACCAGCTAAGCATAGCTGAGCACTGCTAACTATTGTTAAGATAGGTCCTGTTTAAGCTTTGCTTAGCTTGATTTAGCAGTACTTAGCAAAAGTTAGCTATGGGCAAACAAGACTTTCACATACTAACACAAATATATATTTACATTAATTACTCATTATTCATACTTTATTATTACATGTTTGTATTTTTCTTTACATGATCTCACCTTATGTACTTTGATTACATTACCTTGGTGTGTGACTGAACTGTATTGGACACTTGTGTTTAACTGGAGGTTTTCACCTCATATCTCCTCTGACACTGGGAGTCTGGACTAGCTGCAGTAACCTGGTTGACAAATATCAATAACTATGGCAATAAAAAAACCCTGAAATATAAATAGGAATGCTTTCCAATGTAAACGCAGAATGGCCTGTCATGGTATTCAAACCATGCTCCTACTATACACGAAGCTGTAACACCAACCATTCAGCTAACTTGGCTGTGAAGACTTCAGCTATGCATTTCTATATAGCTTTTCATTATGTTTAAGCACTGCTGAGCCACACAAGCATGCTCAGCTATGCTTAAACTTGAAAAAAAAATTAAAACAAAATAAATGAACATAAAAGGGAAACTCACATTTGCACATTTGATTTCCATGCCATATGGCACTCTGACAGCACAGGGGGTGTGTTACTGACACTGTAACACACCCCCTGTGTGACATAAATAAATAAATACATACACAAGTGTATGAGGACACTTTCTATATTCGTTTAGTGTCATATGGCACTTTGACAGTGCACGAGGTGTGTTACTGTCACTGTAACACATCCCCTGTGTTAAATAAATGCAAAATTATATAATTAAATGTCCGAGGACACTTTCTGTAATGTTGTTGTGCCATATGGCACTTTCACAGTGCAGGGGGTGTATTACACATCTGCAAGCACTGTAACACACCCCCTAGCACTGATTTAGTAACCGTGTACACAGTTTTCCCTCAGTAGCGCACCTTCATTAATATGCAAGGCGCACTACCGAGGGGGAGCTGCAGACATGGCCATGGCCCACTCTGTGTAGGAATTATACTATTCCTACATGGAGTTTATTAAATCTAGGAGACAGTTTACTGATAGACAAATCAATGATAACACATATAAGGATCACATAAGTATAAATAAACTGTGTACAGATAAAGTAGTAAAGGACATCCATCAGTACTCACCACTTGATTTCAATTTAAAGATTCAACAGTGGTTAAATAATAATAAGGTGTGGAACAAAACAAGGAGAGTAGAAAGAGAAACAAATCCTTGTCTGTATCATAACAGATAAACACTTATGCTCACATACCCAACACAATAGTCCATTCTAGTTTGTGTTATAGCAAGAACCCACCCCCCCCCAAAAAAAAAAACAAAAACAAAATAGGCTAAGTGACAATTATGCTAACCAAATGGCAGTGTAATGTTAAAAGTGCTATCAAAGGACCTATTCATGAAACATAGTTATCACACAGCATTATACCTTCTGCCTACTCTCCATCCTCTGTACCTCTCAAATGACAGGAAAACAAGGTCATGTCCGTGCAATTCTAACAAATGCTTACTGATTTACTTTGCATTATACCTAAGTACATCCCAGCATATGCATTATTTAGGTAAGAAAATGGATGCATACCTGATGCAGTATAATACTCCTCTGTCAAAATATACTGCTCCAAAATAAATGTGTAACTGAGTTTGACTTGTGAGATAACTGTCATCCACATTGGTTTTCCTAGGCTACACATTTGCCTTTTCATAATGGGGTACATTAATAATTGATTGCATCTGACTTTGTTTGTGCTTCAGAGATGCTAATTGCAACACACACTACTGAACTCCATGCTAATCAACCAATCCCATGGAGCTACTCAACAATATATAAGGCATCAATGTAGACCCTTTCTTATATGTGGAGTGAGAAAATAGTGGAGTACAAATACAACATAAGCACAGACAGATTGTTAGTAGCAGCTACTTTTTACATGCACTTGTGTGTGTTACATGCTGAAGCTGATGCTGCTGCTGGAACCAATAGCCACAGACAGAGAGGGTGAAGACTTTGCAGGCCGACAGCACAGTTGAGGAACTGTGGGACCTCTGGCAGTCTTGAGTCAGATACAGAGCCAAACACAGGTAACCAATTCCAGTGGAAATTAAAGTATGTGTTGAGCTTAGCATCTTAGTCACAGGTACCCTTAACAGACTACCGGGGGACAATGTTTGGTGTGTCATAGGCATCAGCATCCAGGATCTTAAAAACATTCCTGCATGCTATGCTATGACATGACAGAGAGCACATATATTTTAACATAAGTTCTGAGGATGCTACAACATATACCACACTACTCTCCAATAATGCATGTCATACATTGTAGTCATGCACACATGAGAACACCTGGGGAACAGAGTAGGTCAACACATGCCATAGGTCCACCACTCAAACAACTGCCAAAGTCGTGTTGTTATGGCATGGAAATCATCTAGAAGTCATAGGCATCAGCATTCAGGATCTTAAAAACATTCCTGCATGCTATGCTATGACATGACAGAGAGCACATATATTTTAACATAAGTTCTGAGGATGCTACAACATATACCACACTACTCTCCAATAATGCATGTCATACATTGTAGTCATGCACACATGAGAACACCTGGGGAACAGAGTAGGGTCAACATTTGCCATAAGGTCCACCACTCAAACAACTGCCAAGTCGTGTGTTATGGCATGGAAATCATCTAGAATGTGTGTGCTGGCAATCTTTGCAGTTAGCATGACCTCCATATGTACAACATCTCCTAACTACACCAGATGTGTGCTATGGGAGATATCTCCCAGGATCACTAAGGTGTGGATGCATGCTATGCACTGGAGTCATGGCTGATGAAGCCCATCAGAGATGTGCACACACACACACACACACACACACACACACACACACACACACACACACACAAAAGAACACCTTAATGAGGCACACAGTCCAACCTGTAATGCCATAGAGCATATTTTCCAGCTACTGCACTCACATTGCCTGTGCCTACATACCTCTGGCCAAGGGCACCATTACAATCCACTGACATGTCCCTCAATGCTCATGGTATGTGCTTTGCTAGCCAAGTTAATATAATGGAAAAAGCTGCAACAGAATCATCAAGGGGATGGAGAATACATCCTACCAACAATGCCAAGGTCACCACAGCCACAGAGAAGGAACCAGCAGCAGGTGTGGTTATAGGTAGACATAGCCATGCTCAGTATGTCCTTGCATTGGCTATGAGACAAACTATAGCACACTGACACAACACCTAGGAGGCTAAAACCATTCTCCATCATCACTATACATTTGTACTAAGGATGCATTAGAGATAACAGTTCTCAACTATAACTAAATCATACAACATGCATGATTCAAGGCATGCAGAGTAACCAAACAAACACAGTCTTGTTAGTGTCATAGCAGGCACACATCTTTGCTCCCCCACCCACAAAAGAACAGTCAGTGCTTGTTTGTAACCTCCAACCTGTCTTTCCTTTGTTGGCAGCTGCATATCATATCATTCCCAGTTAACATCCTTTGACATTGCAAATGCAATGATATAGAATTGTGTACACATTGTATGTCCCAGACTACTGGACATATAAGTGATGAATGACCAAGAAACACAGACATATAAAATAGTGCTGTATATCTGCAGGCAAACATCATAACGGGGTGTGTAATCAGTAAGTGCAGTTTTTTTAAAAGTGAAACATCTCACTACATGTACAGGTAACATGTAATATTTTATTACAACTGTACATTATTTTTAATCTGATTGTGTGTTGGTGCTGAATGACTGTTGATGCTTGCTGCAATGGTGTATGTTTGAAACACAGAGGTAAGGCACCCATCCTGTGTCTGGCATGTGCATTGGATGGTGAATTGGATTGTAGACATATGTAGGCATATTTCTTGTGTAGTAGCATAGTCTACTGTGTATGTGATAAATTGATTTTATTTTCTGTCTAGTATTACCTGCTTTTATCTCAATGTTTGGACCCACTGTTTGTGAAATGAAAGCTTCTGTTATTATTTAGTGACCTACATCATGAATGATTATTATAAAACAAATTTTGAGGAATATTGCAAAAATATCAGCCAAAACCCTGGAAAAACTGCCAGAACTAGATATATCTGTATTTTTTGGCTTTCCTCCTATTTTTTTTTTTTGTCATGGTTGCACAATGCTCCCCAGTGTTTGGCTATGCTTACCTCCTTTGTGCAATGGAACCACCCATTTATCAGACATGACCCACATCCAAAAATAGAAACCAGATTCTTTCAACTGCTAAACCCACTAAGTGCTGTTGCACTCCGTGTAACAGTGAGAACCTCATGATGAATATTAATGTAGTAGATATTCATGAAACTTCTCCTGTGGCTACAGCTGTTAAGTTTTGTCCTGAAGTTCACATAGTCCTGGGTTCTGATACAAGGATTACAGCTTGTATTTTACTAATGTGACCTTACATTACAGAGCAATGTAATTAAACATACACATGTATTCTTTAATCCTCCTACTGGCAACAGCTATGAATGTAGGACTATCATGGCAAAGGTCCAGGATGCTAATACAGCACACATCTGTCTTTTTTTCAACAATGTCCCACTTCACATTATAGTCACCCTCAGTTATAGCAGTTGGCCTAGAATTTCTTATATCCTACATATTTTCCTGATGGATGACACACTAATATTTTCAGTAATGTACTGATATGATAATATCTGTATTGGTTAACTTCACTTTATGGGACCCCATCTCACAAACACATTGCCCGCATTTGCACAATGTTGCAAAATCCAACAGTGTGCGTTCCCAGTATCTGTCATAACTGGAATTGGTGGGAAAAGTCATTATACATTGGTTTCATCTGCTTTAGACACGGCTGGTGTTCAGGGAGAGATTATGAGATTTCTGTCTCAAAGGTGGGGTGTGCAGGAGTCCAAAGTGTTTGTTGGACTCCTAGTGAATGATTATGGTCCCCAGCTGTTGCAGGAGCACTATCATGGATCTGATTACAAATCACATGCATGGCATAGTTTAGCTTGGGATTTGTCCACTGTAACCAGTACCCCCTGCAGTGGTGAACAGTGTAGGAATCACTACCAAGATCTCAGGCTGAGGAAGAGGGATACCCTCTACTGTTGAATCAAGGAATGCAGGACTGACAGCCAGCACTTCAGAGATGTGTAAGTATCACTTACAGCCACTGCTTGTAAAAGGTAGCAACTGCATTTGTTCATGATTGGTGTTCCTAATGGTATTATGTTGTGTTCTGTTTTTTCCACAGCTAATGCATATCGATTACTGAATGTGTGAACCTATGAAGAAAGGTTGAGAGGGATGCGAGATGCAAGTGATATGTATGCTTCTAAACAATATTGTTATTTTAGTATTATGAGTAAATACAGCTTATTGTGGTAAACATTTGTATCACATTGAGTATGCATTTGTCCATTGCAAAGCAAAAGTATGCTTGCATTAGTATGTTAGGTAAAACAACAGTCCAGTATTGCAGAGTAAACAGGGGTTGTCATTTAGAAAACCACACTTCCAAACTATACAGTACTCATTTAAGTTGACATAAATATTGCAGTGTAAAGTATGACCTGTATACCAGGAGCAACAAGAGCATGTTGTACATTATTATCATTATAACAGTAAATCTGTATCTAAAATTGTAAAATGTATTATTTATTTATTTATTTATTTATTTTACATTTGTTAACCGGGAAGGTCCACTGGACCATAGTCCTTTTTCAGTGGAGGCCTGGGGAGAAAAGCTCCACAAAATAACAATAAAGTACAATGTTAGTATAGTTACAGATAATAATAGTGTCGAGAAAGAAAACAGTATATACAATAATTGTGAGTATTCAGGCAAGAATCTATCATTTCCAGGTAGATACAAGAAAGCAATAATGGTATGTACAGATATATAAGCTCATTTAAAAGACAAGTATTGTAATGTAAGAGTCCAAATTTTACCTATTGTACAAAGATGTGAGCTATTTACCCACATAGACTGAGAAGGATAGTGAAAAATGATGACAGGACTATCCTGGACTGGTACAAGAGCAGAGCCAAGTATCTGTAAAGTGTGTTCTTAGTGACTTTTTAAACAGAGATATTGTTGGTATGGAAGTTATGGGGGTGGTAAAGAGTTCCATATTTTGGACAGAAAATTAGAAATGAGCGATTCACCTGCTGTTTTGTTGGGTTTAGTAACTTCTAGAAGGAATTTATTGTTAGAGCAGAGAGTCCTTTTACTAGGGTAAGGTTGCAGTAGGTTTTGCAGTGATGGGGTTTTCTGAGGATGATACAGGATTTTATGAACTAGCATCAGTTGATTGTGCTGCAAGAGATGGGAAAATTCTAGCCAGTTAAGTTAAAGCTGTGCAGTGGTGTGTTTTATAAGGAGAGTCAGAGGCAAACCTGGCAATTTTATTGTAGCAGGATTCTAATTTTGCTAAATCAGTCTTTTTGAGATTGGTAAGGATAGGGGGAGCATATAGAAGGGTGGAGATGAGATGGGTATGTGATATAGTGGTTTTTGGTTGTTTGGTGAGAAACTGTCTACTCCTATAGAGGGTACCCAATTTCTTATGTACTTTCTTAATAGTGTGGGCTATGTGAGTGTCAAATCTCAAATTATTGTCCATCTCAACACCAAGAAGTTTTGTGAGTGCTATGGGAGAAATGATAGTATTGTTACTGGACATAATATTAAAGGAGGGGTCTAAGGAGTTGTCTCTAGTAGGTTTGAAGAGAAGTAGTTTTGTTTTAATAGGATTCAAAATCAGTTGGATGTTGGATTGGAATGATTCAACTGATAGGAAGGAAAATTGAGTTAGTGACTGGAGTTTGTTTAAAGAAGATGCCACACAAATTCGTGTGGAATCATCTACATATTGTATGGCAGATGCATGTTGAGTGGAAGTGTGAAGGTTGTTAGTATAAAGAAAGGTGTAAAGGGCCTAAAATGGAGGCTTGTGGAACTCTGAGTGTGACTGGAAGCAGTGGTGAGAGTTCATGTTGCACAATACTGCTTGTTGGTGGCTGGCTAGATAACTTTGGAACCAAGCTAGGGAAGCTACACTAAGACCTATATCAGAAAGAGTATTAATAAGCATATTATGTCTAACTATATCAAAAGCTTTTGACAGGTTGAGGAAGGTAGCTGAAACAAATTTGCCATTGTTTCTGTGGTTGTTTACTATATTGGTGAAGGACATAAGAGCTGTGGTGGTACTGGGAAAGGGATGAAAGTCATCTTGGGTGACAGATAGGATTTTTTGGCTATGCAAGTAGTCCATAATTTGAGTATGTATACATCTGTACAGGATTTTGGCTATAGGGGATAGGATAGCTATTGGACGGTAGTTTGTGAGTTCTGTAGAGTTCCCTCCTTTATGAAGAGGGATGATATGTGATAATTTCCATATTTTGGGGACAAAGAATTCAGTTAAAGATCTGTTAATGAGAATGGATATTGGCAAGGCAATGGCATTGGCTGTCATTTGTAAGAAATCTGCTGGTGTTTTGTCAGAAGCTAGAGTTCTGGGCCTGAATTTTTTAAGGTATTTTCTAATTTTATCAGTGGGGCAGGTTGGAAGTGGCATGGGTTGTTGTTACTATGTGAGTAACAGGTTTCTATAGAGGGGAGGTTATTAGAGATGTTTTCTTGATTGGATAGAGTAAGAATGGTGTGACACCCATGCACTGGCCTAGCAATCAAGGAGCCTCAATCCTTACCACTAACACCAGTGAGGGGGTGTCCCTATAGGGAAAGGATAATAAACACACACACACAGTAAAGTACAATTTCTCTTAAGAGCACACAGAGATCACAGTCAGTCCCCAATAAGACTCCAAACTGGCACAGCCATAGGGTCAAAATCTAAGCCTAGTGAGCAAGCTAAAACCTCCAACACCCTCTCTGTCCAACCAGTGCTTTGTGTCCCTGCCCAAGTAGCTGACACACCCACACTTTGAGATAAGAGTTATATACAACCACACAGACACTCTTGGGGAAGTCTGGCACAGGTTCTCCAGCCTTGCCCCTTTTACCCAGACCATACGGTAGTACCACTTACCACCTCCCACTAATATTTATCAGCTACTAAAAGTCCCTTATGAAAGGGTGTCCAAATAGACTGTGCAATATTAATATCCAAATGGTAAGTGTGACTGAACAGCAAGGCTATTGGAGTGGCTTTATACAATATCACTAAATGAATGCAATGTACTCTTAGAGCTTAAATTATCTCTTCACAAAGCAGCCACAGTTGAAAGGTTTAAAAATATTTAATAATAAATAATAAAAACACAAGACAATACTTCTTACTACACAGCGTTAGTCAAGAATTCAGAGATCACAGAGAAATACTTAAAATAGTACAGTAGAAAAGTACTGACATCAGTACAGAAAAAATGAATCTAATCCTCCTAGTTCCTAGCTATATCTAAGAGAAAACACAGTTCTAAAATAGACTTACATATAGAACACAGGCAGAGTGCTGGTGAGGTGGATGTTCTCAAGACAAATGTTAAAATGCTCTCATTCTTTCTGTCCTTAAACTGATAACACAGTACCACTGATTCATTTCAGATTACATCAATTTTTTCTGGTTCCCAGGCTAACAGAAACTCAGAGGTTAATAGCCATTTTGATTTTGCAGCTGTCCAGGAAGCCAGAGAAATAAAAAAAAAATTACATTCTAATTCTAGCAATTAACTCTGGTCTCAAAACAATAGCCAGAATTCCTTCTTCTAGACATGTCGGCTCCGAATTTTAGATCAAAGAATTTCACAATGCTTGACTTATCAGCTTTCTTACAGCAGAGTGTGCTATTGTTACATTTTTTTCAGTTCAACATCCAATACACTCTTTTCACATTTAAGAGAACAAGCCTGTAGCTTACATTAATATTTACAATTGACAGAATTATCTACAAAATTCTATCTAGCTAGGGTGTTAGCCTTCACCTATCTTCACCCATCTCCAACCCCCCCAGGAGAACTCAAGCTAGTTTTTCAAGTGTCCCTTGAGAAACATTGTTTGAGAGAGTTAGGTCTAAGTATACCTTACCCCATTCCCTGTCTTGAGATCCCATCTGCATTGGCATTGCTAATCCCACTGTGGTACTGCACTGGCATATCATATGCTTGCAACCCTAGGCTCCATCTTAGCAACTTGCTATTTTGCTGGCTGGCTCTGTGTAACCATGTTAGGAGATTGTGGTCTGTAACTACGGTGAATTTTCTTCCATACAGATAAGGCTGAAGTTTCTGCAGTGCCCACACTAAGACTAGACATTCTTTTCCTACAGCTGCATAGCATTCCTCCCTGGCTTGGAGCCTATGACTGAGACAAACCACTTGGTGTACAGCCCCCACCCCATGGATTGAAGCATCCACCTGCACAACACATTATTTGCTGTAATCTGGACTGGCTAACACAGGGGGTCCTCCCAAAACTTCTTTAAGCTTCTGGAATGTCTGCTCACATGCTGGGGTCCACACTGAAAAAATATTTTGATCTTACTTGCTTACTGCTTGCTGCTTCTTGCTGTGGGATGGATCTGAAGTGCTCTTAAGACACTCAGTCTTGCTGGCTGGAATCAAAGTCTGGTTATAATTGCATTCACAGTCTGTTGCATACAGAAACTTGCAGAATATACACTGATACAGCATCTGACTTTAAGAGCAGTAACCAATAACTTTTATAATAAACCAAACTGGACAAACGTTACAGCTTAAAAGTACTGTTCCAACTTTACTTCTCATATAGTACAGATGATGTGAGAGATATAACATTTACCTCAGAACACCAAATGTGTTCCTACCATACCCCTCTAACCTAGCTGGATTTATACAGCTCTTTATATACTCTTTTTAGTCATGCATAAACATATTTTGGAGAATTGCTTATCCTGTAGAAACAATACTAAACTTCCTTGTTTAACAATGTCTTGTAAGAGACCAACTTTTCTGACAGTGTGAATATCCTGTAACAGTGTCCTAATGTCCATGTAGAAAAACATATTTTTGAGGAAACATATTGTCTGTATTTTATTTGGATCTGTGTATATGACCATATGTTCTTGTACCAATGCTGATAAGCATATCCTGTTTTTTATGAAGAAAAACATATTTTTGAGAAAACACATTGTCAGAGATCAGCTTTTCTGACAGTGTGAACATCCTGTATTTTATTTGGATCTTTGTATAAAAAAATATCTGTTCTTGTGTCATATCCTGTTTTTCCATGCAGAAAACATGTCATTGTTCTTTAAAAGCAGATTTTGCATTTTTGTTCTTGCATACATCCTGTTTTGAGTCTGTAAGGGAATAATGTCCATTCTTTAAAAGCAGATTTTGTATTTTTGCTCTTGCATACATCCTGTTTTGAGTCTGTAAGGAAGAATGTCCATTCAGCAGATTCCTTTTCCAAGCCATGGTCATTTAGTATGACTGCTGATCACATATTAGTAAACTCTGTTTCTGCATTTAAGAAAGCCTTTTCTTTCAGCATATTTACAACATAATTAATTTCAGACTAATATTAATAAAATCTAACAATTCCCTCTGTTTTTAAACATACTCAAAACATTTTATATAGAAAACACATTAAAAAACAAACCTATAGTCTTCTTTTGATACAAGTCAAAATGCAATTTTACATAGTTAATACAATGATATTAAGTATTACTACTAAAACTGAATGTATTTAACATTTTTTTCTTTTGCAGACCATTCTGTGAAAATATTTTATCAGTTATTAGCTGTGTCTGCTTTAGTTTAACTTGATCAATTTATTCTTTTGCAATCACAGAATTTAATTTATGACTTAGAACTGTTCCATTAACTCTTTGCAGCTGTTAAATTAACTGAGACAATAACTATGTGCTACTGCAAGCATTTATACACTACTGAAAACACACAATTTCAATGTCATTTTGACCATAGCATTGTGGTCATGTCTTTGAATTGCCCATTAACATCTTGGTAAAGTACTGAACCGGGCTTAAATAATAAATATTTGAAAACAGTTATTTTACTGGGGTAAAACCAATGATATTACAACTTGACAAATTACTTTTGAACTTATTACGATGTATCCTGTACAGTATGTATTTACACAGACTGTTTGCTATTTATGCATTTCAATCTAGTAGGTACCCTGGACCCATTGTTTATTTAAATATGTTTTTTTTCACACATATTCATTACTAGACATTAATTTCATTTGTACTGAATTCTTCTGCATTTGTACATACAATGACTAAAAAGTACATTTAGTCTAATCTTACAAATTTAATAACATTAATATTAAGCAAAATCTTGGAAAATGTTTGTCTCTTTAGAAATATCTAGTGGAATTGATACTAAATCCATATGTCCTGTTATTTTAAACTACATACTCAACAATTAAAAATATTCATGCTTTTTTATACCAACATTGTTTTGCCAAAAACATATTAAAAATAGTGACCATTCTAGCTATTAGAAACATTTATGCATTTTTGCATATCTTTATTCTCTCTTGTATAGCTTTAATAAAGCAATTTTAAATCATCTCTTGTTTAACCATTATGATAGCTATTAACAACTTGTAAAATATCATCTCTTGTTTAACCATTATGATAGCTATTAGCAACTTGTAAAATATCTTATCATGTCAGGTTTAATCCAGTTTACCAGTATTTCTAATACACTAATACCTGTTTTTTCCTCTCATAAAAGAGTATTGTCAAGAAGGAATGAGATATTTTTTCCTCTAGCTTTATTTTAGACCCTTATTATTTATTTTTATGTAGCTTTATTTCAGACCCTTGTTGTTTATTTTTTCTATAGCTTTATTTCAGACCCTTGTGCAGTACTGCTTATACAGTCAGTGTAAAACTGAGAAACTGCCCCTCCCCCTGTAGTACTTCAGCACTATTTACCTGCCCTATGCTGTGAGAATAGAATGTATGTCAGCCTAAGACTATGGTTATACATTATTATAGACCCCTGTCTGATTTGATAATTTTTTCTAAAGCTTTTGCTGTTTACTACCTCTACCTCTAGTAGGTATTTACACCCTCCTGCACAATTGATTTGAACTGTATATATACTATAGCCCATTTGCTGGCTGTACTTGATGCAACTGAGGTTTTTTTCTTCTTTTTTAACATTTACTTGCAGATTATCAGTGACATCTATGCACAATTGTGGCATTTTATGACAATTATTAAATAGTGTTGCCTGTAAACATTTTAACAATTATGTTTTAATAACAATGATGCTTTAGAAAAACTCAAGCTACTTGTCTGGCAATCAGTCTTGTTGTTTATCTTATCTTTCCAGCATTTCCTGTAACCATTCAGTCTAGGAAGGTCTGAGCTCACATTCCATACTCTGTAAACTATAGTTAATTCTTTTAGCATTTTTCCTTTAATGTGATTGTGATTTGCATAACTATGCATTTATACAACATAAATAGACATCATTTTACAATTACCTTACATGGATTTCAGTATTTTTTTTATTTATTTAACTATTTAACTGTCCTGCCATTAATTTTACAAAAACTGTTTGAATAATACCATCTGTGATTTTCTTTTTAAAATTCAGAATTTTAACTGTTTGGTGTTACTATATAATTATAAACAAATTGTAAAAAACAAAATAGATATTAGTTTAGCCAACACATTTATATTTATATTATTTATATTTGCTGTTATCTGCCTGTTATTCTTGTGTATTGTAACAGGTGTACTCTAGATGAAAAGAACATACATGCATGTCTGTCTTGTATCTGTATATCTTTATACAAGCATGTCAGTCTTGTGACTTTAAATTTTTACTCATCTATTTTTATTTAATTTTATATATTATAATACACTAGAACAGTTTTGTTTACCTTTTGACTATGCTAATGAATGGCATTCATATGCTTTACTTTACTGTAGTACTGATAGATGTCTTGCTTTAACTGAATGAAAGTAAAACATTTAAGAATGATTTGTCCAGACATCAGATCCTACCATTCTATCATGTATGTTTAACCATTTTCAAAACATAAACATATTATAAAATATATTTCTTTTGCACAGATTAACTGTGTATGCAGGAAATTTCCAGTCTCTGTCAGTTCAGCTAATTTATTTCCTTTATCCTGCAACTGCTGTTGAATTTCCAGGAATGTTGTATGGTCTTTCTGACATTCTTTAGTAAGCTGTTCTGCTGAATTTGAAACTCCTATGCACTTTTGAAAAGATGTGTGTATAACTTGTCTAAGCTTCTTGAACTCATTATGTCTGTCTTTTAGAAGTTTACTACATTCCTTTGTAACAAAATGTACTAGGGGTTCTATCAGTAACTGATTTGACTCACATGTGGTGACAGGACATAACTGTTTAACATCAGAATGTAATGGAAACACTTTACCCTTAGTTAATTTTTCAGATCTGTCTTTACAGTCTATTTTTTTAGCAATATGATGCAATATTATTTTATGGCATAATACACAAAATGCAGTTTTTGTTGAAGCATACAATAAACATTTGTCATTTTTTACATGTTTTTTTTTTTGAGATACCAGTCAAATATTGTAATACATTTGCATAATGCCTTACTATCAACCTGCCCTAATAAGGTTTTACATTTACTAATGTGCTGTGTATACCAACATAGCATTTTTTTACATTTGCTTAAATTATGCATGAAAATATCCATACTGTCTAATCTAATATCCAAGACTGTTTAATATCCAAAACTGTCGAATAGCAACCATACTAAAAAATGTGACGTAGAAAAAAGTCTTACCAGTGAGCAAGAAAACAGGTGATCAGGCTGTTGTTGCAGATGGCTGGAAATTTTTCAAAGTCACTTGAGAAGCTGGGAAAGCACAACAGGCAGTGGACTGATGGGCTAGTGGATATCCCCCTTTTCTTTAGTGAATTTATGGCACTGCGAATTTCTTGAACTAGTCTCACTCCGGATTGTAGACGTCTATAACACTTTACTACTGCAAGCTGCATAAACTGGAATACTTCTGTTTAGGATTTACACATACGTACAAATGTTAGTTACTGCAATTTGACTGAAGTGACCCTCTGCAGGGCTTACCATCACTCCTCCTGTGTTTGAATGCAGATTGTAGGTTCAAATGCAGGCTAGCTTGCCATTGAAAAAATTATATGGAGCTAGTCACTCAGCTGCCTCGCCATTGAAAAAAATATTCTGATTTTTACTTGCTTACTGCTTGGTGTGATGGATTTGCAGTGTTCTTAAGACACTCAGTCTTGCTGGCTGGAATCAAAGTCTGGTTATAATTGCATTCACAGTCTGTTGCATACAGAAACTTGCAGAATATACACTGATACAGCATCTGACTTTAAGAGCAGTAACCAATAACTTTTATAATAAACCAAACTGGACAAACGTTACAGCTTAAAAGTACTGTTCCAACTTTACTTCTCATATAGTACAGATGATGTGAGAGATATAACATTCACCTCAGAACACCAAATGTGTTCCTACCATACCCCTCTAACCCAGCTGGATTTATACAGCTCTTTATATACTCTTTTTAGTCATGCATAAACATATTTTGGAGAATTGCTTATCCTGTAGAAACAATACTAAACTTCCTTGTTTAACAATGTCTTGTAAGAGACCAGCTTTTCTGACAGTGTGAATATCCTGTAACAGTGTCCTAATGTCCATGTAGAAAAACATATTTTTGAGGAAACACATTGTCTGTATTCTATTTGGATCTGTGTATATGACCATATGTTCTTGTACCAATGCTGATAAGCATATCCTGTTTTTATGAAGAAAAACATATTTTTGAGAAAACACATTGTCAGAGATCAGCTTTTCTGACAGTGTGAACATCCTGTATTTTATTTGGATCTTTGTATAAAAAAATATCTGTTCTTGTGTCATATCCTGTTTTTCCATGCAGAAAAACATGTCATTGTTCTTTAAAAGCAGATTTTGCATTTTTGTTCTTGCATACATCCTGTTTTGAGTCTGTAAGGGAATAATGTCCATTCTTTAAAAGCAGATTTTGTATTTTTGCTCTTGCATACATCCTGTTTTGAGTCTGTAAGGGAAGAATGTCCATTCAGCAGATTCCTTTTCCAAGCCATGGTCATTTAGTATGACTGCTGATCACATATTAGTAAACTCTGTTTCTGCATTTAAGCAAGCCTTTTCTTTCAGCATATTTACAACATAATTAATTTCAGACTAATATGACTGAGAGAAACCACTTGGTGTTCTTCTCCTTCTGAAGAAATCTGGCTAAGTACAGCCCCCACCCCATGGATTGAAGCATCCACCTGCACAACACATTATTTGCTGTAATCTGGACTGGCTAACACAGGGGGTCCTCCCAAATCTTCTTTAAGCTTCTGGAATATCTGCTCACATGCTGGGGTCCACACTATCATATATGGCCTGTTTATTCTTGTCAGGTCTGTGAGGGGAGCAGCTATGGTACTATAACTGGGGTGAACTTTCTGTAGTACCCTGCTGTCCCTAAGAATGCCCTCACCTGCTTTCTGGTGAAAGGTGCAGGCCATGCCTGAATGGCTTCTACTCTGGCAGGTTCTGGCCTGATCTTACCAAACCCCACTCTACATCCCAGGTCGGAGACCTCTGCCATACCCACCTGACATTTGCTCAGCTTAATGGTCAACTCTGCCCTCTGTAGTCTGCCCAGCACCTCCCTGACATGCTGAAGGTGCTCTTGCCAGGAATATCTGCAGATGGCAATATCATCTAGGTAAGCAAGGGCATGTCCTCCTCCTGCTGCTAGGATATGATCTACCAGCCTCTGGAAAGTTGCTGGGGCATTTTTCATCCCAAAGGGCATTTTTGTGAACTCATACAAGCCAAAAGGAGTCACAAAGGCTGACTTTTATTTAGTACTGGGAGTCAAGGGCACCTGTCAATAACCCTTGGTAAGATCAATGGTTGTAAGATGCTTAGCCCCACCCAGCTGCTCTAGGGCCTCATTTGTCCTAGGCATGGGGTAAGCATCTGACTCTGTGTGACTATTTAATTTCCTGTAGTCCACATAGAACCTGGTGCTGCTATCCTTCTTTGGCACCAGCACCAATGGGGAGGCCCATGGACTGTTGGACTCTTGAATTACCCCTACTTCCAACATTTCCTCTATCTCCTCCCTCAGAGTCTGTTTGACTCTCTCAGGCACCCTATAAAGGGTCTGCCTAATAGACGTTTGGGGTTCTGTATCCACCTGGATATGACCAGGTGGGTGCACCCTGTTTTTCCAGTGAACATGTCCCCAAACTCCTGTAACACTGCTCAGATTTCTCAAACTTGGCTAGGAGATAGCTGCTGGAACATTGCTACCCCTTCCACTGAGGTGTCTGTCTGAGCCTCACTGAGGAGATCAGTCACCAGATCTCCCTCAGATTCATCCTGCAAGCTACTGAAAATACTTAGCACAAGAGCCTCCCTATCATGGTAAGGTTTCATCATGTTAACATGGTACACTTTGTGCCCCTGCCTTCTGCCTAGCAGTTCCACCATTTAGTTAACATCACTTACCTTTCTTACCACCTTGTAGGGTCCCTCCCAAGCTGCTTGCAGCTTGTTGTGTCTGACAGGAATGAGAACCATTACCTGCTGCCCTACAGCATACTCTCTAGCTCAAGCATTCCTGTCATACCATACCTTTTTCTGTTGTTGGGCTTCTGTCAGGTTCTCCTGGGCCAAACCCATGAGTTCCCTGAGCCCTGTCCCGAGGCCCAGGACACATGCCACAATAGACTTCCTGTGAGGATCACACTCACCTTCCCACCCATCATGAATTAAATCTAGGGGTCTCCTCACTCTATGCCCATACAGCAATTCAAAGGTTGAAAAACCTGTGGATTCCTGGGGAACCTCTCTGCAGGCAAACAACAGATGGGGCAAATATTTGTCCCACTCCCTCCCAAACTGGTCTGCAAATGCCCGTAGCATGGACTTGATTGTAAAGTTTAACCTCTCAACAAGACCATTAGTCTGGGGATGGTAGGGGGTGGTCTTTAGGTACTTCACCCCACAGTACTTCCACAGATAAGCCAGCAGGTCTGACATGAAATTGGTACCTCTGTCAGTCAGTATTTCTTTTGGGAAACCTACCCTGCTGAAAATCTCTAGCAAAGAATTTGCCACCTTTTCTGCCTCAATGGAGGACAGAGCCACTGCCTTAGAGTATCGTGTAGCATAATCTACTACCACTAGGATATACTTTTTTCCCCATGGAACTTGGTGTACTCAGAGGCCCCACAATATCCATAGCTACCCTCTGAAATGACTCCTCAATCACAGGTAAAGGAATCAAAGGAGTTGTCACCTTGTCTCCTGCCTTTCCTACATTTTGGCACTGCTCACAGTTCCTGCAGTACCCTGTTGCATCTCTGGAAATTCCAGGCCAGTAGAAGTTCTGCATAATACATATCTTTGTACATTTTACGCCCATATGAAATGCAAAGGGAATATCATGGGTGATGGCTAGAAGTGCCAGATGGTAGGCTCTAGGCACAACCAACTGCTGTACCCTCTTACCTTCTAGCCCTCCCAAAGGGGTCCACTCTCTATACAGTAACCCTTTGTCCCAGTATACAGATTCCCCCTTCCCTTGAGAATCAGGTCCCTCACTAGCTACCTCTCGCAAGCCTTCAATGTAGGGGCTGAGAGCTGAGCCTGTCTTAACTCTGTCCTTGTAACCCCTCCCAGCTCCCCTTCTACAGGAAGTCTAGCATCCTCTGACAGTGGTGCCTCACTGTCAGCCTGGGTACTACTACTAACCTCTACTTTTGCAGTCACTCTGTCCAAGATAACATCAGTACCCACAAGAAATTGTGGCTCATTCTCAGTCTCACTGCTACAAAGTAGCTTCCTCCCTGAAGTAACTACCTCACCAGTCCTGGCTGCAAGTATGCAGTCTGTCTGGGTCTCTCCCAGCCTACCAGACTCACATGCTTGTCTCCAAGCCTGACTTTGTGCAACTGCATGAATACATGGTCCTGCATTATCAAAAGTTTTCCCTATCAGGACATCTGCAGGGATATCCTCAAACACACCTACTTGCTGATTTCCTTTTCCACCCTCCCAGTCAAGGTGAACCCTAGCCAAAGGTATTTGGAATGGAGTCCCTCCTAAAGGTCTGACTGGGGTAGACTGCCCAGGCAAGTAGTGGTTCTCTGTAACTATTGCAGGCTTTGCAATGGTTATGTCAGAGGCTGTGTCTCTCTTAGCAATGGCCTCTTTGCCATGCACTACAATAGGATATAACCTCTTGTAGTAGTTTGGTACCCTTATTGTCCCAAGACAACATACTATTGGCATTTTGTCTTTCCCACTTACTGACTCCCTCACCTTATGTTCCCCACCTTGCCTCCATGGACATCTGTATGCCACATGGCCCCACTGGTTGCATTCAAAATATTTAACCCTAGGTCCTGGATGTGTACCTGGACTAGTGGCTTCCCCTGCTACTGGCAGATTCTGTTGGGGGCAGTCTGTGCTGTCCAGCATGGTTTCCTTTAGACCTATGAGCAGTACTGGGGGTCCCTTTCCTGTGCATGGATGCACTGCTTGCTAAGTATAGGTCTCCCTTCTTCCCCAACTCATCTGAAGTAGCACATTGTCTATCAGATAACCAGATCCTCATGCCCTCAGGCAAAGGTCTAAGGGCTTGTTCCCTCACCAAAAAGTCTGCCAGCCCTTCAAAAGTGATGACCTAACATCCACTCACCCACCTATGAAAATAAGTGCTCAGTTCAGCAACATATTCACACACACTTTCATCTGCCTTGCGTCTATGCTCACAAAACTTTTTCCTATATATTTCAGGTGTTAACTTAAAAAATTCTAACAAGCAGTTCTTAACAGTAGTATAATCAAAACATTCCTGATCAGAAATTTTGGACAACACAGTTACAGCTTTACCATGGAGTAAGGAGGTCAGGAACCATACCCAGAGCCTTTGGTCAACATCATACTGTTTACATACCCTTTCAAGCATATGAATGAAACTATCAAAATTATCCCCCGCTGTAAATTGCGGAAGAAATTTACTTAATTTTTTATGCTTCTGGGGTCCAGTTACTCCCTTCCCCACTACCTCCATGACTGTGGCAAAGAGTCAAAATCTCTTTTTCATGCTGCCTTTGCTTTTCCTCAGCATCTGAGCACAGCAGTTTCTCATTCTCCTCAGCCTGCAAACATCACAGTTTCTTATTGTCCTCACTCTCCAGATGCCTCAGTCTCTCTGCTGCTTCTATTTCCACACGCTTGGCCTCCAACTCAAGTTTCTTCAGCTCCAGATGGATGTTTAAGCCCTCTGTGGAAAGGTTGAGCTGTCCATTCTCTGAGTGTGTTACATCTCCACTGCTAGTCAGAACATCCTCCTGGTTGCTGTTTTCTGATGCAGCTGTGACCAAAGCTGTAATTATGTCTGCCTTAGTCAGGTTTCCATGCACCAGTCCCCTAGCCTGGCACATCCAGCCAGCTGGCTCCTTGTCAGCTTTCCATACTCTTCTGCTGACATGCTTGCCTGCTCTCCCTGACTAACTATGCTAAAAGAAATAAAACAATTGTGATCTTAACTCTGAGTATTCACTGTATGGCAGATTTAGAGTACAAAAACACCTTCAGTGATCACTGCACCCAAACTACAGGAAGTCACACTACCCATGCTATGACAAACCAAATAGTATTTGCCAACTAATTAATATGTGTTACAGATATCCCACCACTGTCAAACAAATTAATATGTGGTGTGGATATCCCACCACTGCCAAACAATTAATAGTAATGCTTGTGCACTGGCCCAGGAATCAAGGAGCCTCAATCCTTACCACTAACACCAGTGAGGGGTGTCCATATAGTGAAAGGATAATAAACACACACACAGTAAAGTACAATTTCCCTTAAGAGCACACAGAGATCACAGTCAGTCTGGGGCTGGCCTCTTCCTTTCTCTCCAGGTCCCAATAAGAGTCCCCACTGGCACAGCTATAGGGTCCAGATCTTAGCCTAGTGAGCAAGCTAAAACCTCCAGCATCCTCTCTGTCCAACCAATGCTTTGTGTCCCTGCCCAGGTAGCTGACACACCCACACTTTGAGATAAGAGTTATATACAACCACACAGACACTCCTGGGAAAGGCTGGCAAAGGTTCTCCAGCCATGCCCCTTTCACCCAGACCATACAGTAGTACCACTTGCCACCATCCACTATTTATCAGCTACTAAAAGCCCCTTATGAAAGGGTGTCCAATTATACTGTGCAATATTATTAACCAAATGGTAAATGTGACCTAACAGCAAAGCTATTGGAGTAGCTTTGTACAATATCACTAAATACATGCAATGTACTCTTAGACCTTAAATTATCTATACACAAAACAGCCACAATTGAAAGATTTAAAAATATTTAATAATAAATGATAAAAACACAAGACAAAACTTCTTACTATACAGTGCTAGTCAAGAGTTCAGAGATCACAGAGAAATACTTAAAATAATACAGTAAAAACGTTTTGACATCAATACAGAAAAAAATAATCTAATCTTCCTTGTTCCTAGCTATATCTAAGAGAAAAGACAGTTCTAAAATAGACTTACATACAGAACACAGGCAGAGTGCTGGTGAGTTGGATGTTCTCAAGACAAATGCTAAAAATGCTCTCATTCTTTATGTTCTTAAATTGATATCACAGTACCATTGATTAATTTCAGATTACATCATTTCTTTCTGGTTCCCAGGATAACAGAAACTCAGAGGTTAATAGATCTTTTGATCATGCAGCTGGTCAAGAAGCCGAGCAATAAAAGAAATTATACATGCAAATTCTAGCAATTAACTTTGGTCTCAAAACAATAGCCAGAATTCCTTCTTCTAGACATCTCAGCTCCGAGTTTTAGATCAAAGAATTTCACAATGCTTGACTTACCAGCTTTCTTACAGCAGAGTGCACTGTTGTTACATTTTTTTTTCAGTTCAATATCCAATACAGTCTTTTCACATTTAAGAGAACAAGCCTGTGGCTTACATTAATATTTACAAATGACAGAATTATCTACAAAAGTCTATCTAGCTAGGCTGGCAGCCTTCACCTCTCTTTACAAATGGTGCTAGTAAAGAAATTGTTAAATTGTGTGGCTATGGTGTCAGATGTGTTATCTGTATTAGGGGTGGGAGTACTACTTTTACCTAGCAAGAGGATTTTATTTATGAATGCCCAGAACTTTTGAGGATTGTTCTTATACCTTATTTGTAGATTATGGTAGTGGTAAGTTTTGTTCCATTTTACTAGTTTTTAGCTTTATTCCTGAGCTCCTGATAGGTTTGTTTAGTGGCTTGGGACTTGTCTTTGTGCCGGTGGTCCCAGGCTTTGTCCCTGGTTTTGAAGAGGGATCTGGTTTCTTTACTTAGCCACGGTGCGCTATTAACTTTGATTCTGATAGTTCTGGGAGGGTCCTGTCAATTCAGGATATTTAGAAAGGTGGAATTAAAAAGTTTTACGGCCTCATTTAAGTCAAGATGTTTTAATGGTGTCCAATTACATAAGTCTTTAATAAAATTGTTGGGGTTAAGTTTTTTTATTTATTATTTCTGATTAGTTGGTAGACAGTTCCTTTGTTGCAATGGGAATGTTGTATAAGAAGGAAGGTTATTAGATGGTCACTTAGGCCATTTGGGAGGCAACCTGCATTAGAGGGGTGAAATGGCCTGTTAGTCAGTATTCAGTCAAGGATTGATTCTCTGTTTGTAGCCTTATTAGTTCTGGTAGGATTTTTGATGGCTTGTGTAAAGCCATGAAGATTGATATGATTTGTAGGGGCATGAGAGTTGCATGTCTGCCAGTCTATGTTAAAATCACACAGGATGATGGTTTTATGTAGAAGTGATGTGTAGGACTAATTGAGTAAGTTTTCTAGAGCAGTTATATTGTTTCTGGGAGGTATATAGTATCCAACTATGTTTATTAGTTTGTTAGAGTTAAGTTTTAGTTGGGCAAGGAGTGTTTCTGCTTTGCCCAGGTTAGGAAGTTTTATATTTGAAATCTCAACTGCAAGATGATTTTTGCAAACTAAGGCAATACCACCACCTTTTTGTCAGTCCTATCCTTCCTTAGAATATTGTATCCTGGTGGTATAATTTATTATCACATAAAAGGGAAGAGTGCTTACATTATGCTGTATTCTAAAGGAAAAGTACAGTATTACATTAGTCGCTGTTTGTGGGTTCTACCACACTTCCCAAATTTAAAATCAGCTCTTTATAATACTGTTTTAGGTTGTCATCAATAAAAATACAGTAGTGTTGCATATTTGTAATGATAGAATTAGAAGTGCAGACCTCTGTGCCTGTGGCTAGGATGGCCTGCTGTCAAATTTAACCAGTGTACATGGAACATGCATATGTGCAATATATGCAACCAAGAATGATTGCTTGATGTGATATGATCTGTACTATAGTGTGTCTGTGTTAGCAAAAGGGTAGTATTCAAAGTAATAAAGGTATTTAGTAGCATTAAAAGTAAAATGCAACATACTAAATTATTTGTAGAAAGCTTTGTATATTATCTGTGTGGTTACTAATGTTCTTTCACATTTTCCCTCACCCCACCCCTTCTCTTTGTTTGTTTTTTAATGTATTTCTTATTTTTTTATTATTATTTTTATTTTATTATTTTATTAAGTATATAATCATATTTTTCATTATCAGAATTATTTTTTATTACGTTTGTTTATTATGTATACTATTTTATTGTTTTGTTGTTAAATACATTTTCATTTCTTATTTATCATTGTATTTGTAATTATATTATCATTTTAATATTAATTTTTATGTTGACATTTTATTTAATTTTATTCTGCCTATTATTTTGTGTTATGTATTATTTCATTATTGAAATTTAATTTTATTTATGTTATTATTACAGCATGGCAGGGTAGACCAGGAAGATAGGAAAGTGGTGAAATGGGGAGCAAGCAGTGGGAAAAATAAAGTAAAAGGAATGCAGGAATGTGCAGGAAGGGTGAACATACAAACCATAGCTATCCATTTCTTCAACAGTAAGAAATGAGCACATGTACAAATTCTTAGCTGAATTGGGACGGTCAGCTCCAGAGAGAGGGGTGACAACAAAATAATTGCATTGTGAAGCCAATTGGACCAAATTAAGTGTGTCAAGTGGACGGGTGTGTGAAATGGAGAGCTATATATATGGGATGATATTTTTGGGGGACAGGTGCCCTTTTTTTCATTGAGAATGGAATGTTGGTGCAGAAACATAGGCAAGTCTGGGTCAAGGAAGTTGGCAAGATGAGGAAGCATTTGCAGACAGACAAGACATACAAGACAAGAGACAGGGTTGGTGAAGGACAAAATAGGGGGTGAACATCTTGTTTAGGGTGGGAGTGGAGGGATCAAGGTCTCACAGACATCAGGCATGGTAATAGTGTGACCCAAATCCTCACCCACTGGACTGTCAGCACTGTTCTATCACTGCACCAAATGGCTGCAGTGGATGACATCTGCACATGCATCTGGTCTGCCATACCAGGATGGAAAGTAGGGTCTCCATCCAGCATAGGTGTATGCCCTTGGTCTGGTGCACAAACCTACTCTTAACAACAAAGCAATATAAATTATACATAATAAACAAAACATAAGAAGTAATACCAAATAATAATAATAATAATAATAATAATAATAATAATAATAATACAAAATAAGAAATCCATAAAAAAAGAAGCGAAGTTGTGTGAGAGAAAAAAGAACATTAGTAACTTCATAGATAATATACAAAGCTTTCTACAATTAATTTATTCTATTTTAAGTTTTTCTATTGACAATACCAACTGCTAAGAAGTGTATTACTTGGAATATTACCCAGTTGCTAACACATACACACTATAGTACAGGTCATATCACATCCAGCAATCATTCATGGGTCCATATATTGCACATATGCATGTTCCATGTACAGTGTTTACACTTGACAGCAGGCTGTTCAAGCTACTGGTATAGAGGTCTGCATTTCAAATGCTATAATGATGATTATGTAGCAGTACTGCATTTTTTATTGATGACAAGCTGAAATAGTATTGTAATCAGCTGAATTGTAAATTTGGGGAGTGTGGTATTAGAACCCACAAGCAGTGACAACTGTAATACTGTACTTTTCTTTGGAATACAGCATAATGCAAGCATTCTTTCATTTTACACTTTATAGATTCATGTTCACAGTTATCTGAGAATGTGCAACTGTTGCTTTGTGTTACAGACCTTACTTTTCCACTTTTTACAGCAGGATATCTTGACATATCATAAAATAATGGCTATACAATGACCCATAACTAGGAAAATATTTCATATTTTGCTATTAAACACATGGATAGTTGCATAAGATTTGTGTTAACATACATTTTGACACTCATTATTTATTGACTTCAATGTAAATTACTTGCCAAACAACCATAAATCTTACAGTGAACAGACCAAAACAGTGATTGTTAAATCTTGGTATTCAGAAAAAAATAAGTACAGTTGAAAGCTATGCTACAGAGTAATGCATGCATACTTGCTTTACAGTTCAGATATGCATTCCTAAGTTCATACAACTGTATGATATAACAACTAAGCTGTCTGTAACTGTTAAGACTGCAACAATGGTACTTTATATAATTATGCTTACATACCACATGCTTCTCGCAGCCTGGTCAATTGCCTCACAGAGGACCTTACATTCAAGGTCCTCTCTTCTACAGTGGTAGAAAGAGGGGAAAAAGAAAAAAAAAGCATTATGAATACCAGTTTTTATCATAATTAGCTTGAACATTTACAATGACAAATGAAATGTATCTATACATATCTATGGGGTGCTCCCTGCCTGATACTTCCTGATCCACTGATCAAGGGTATCCCTTTTCCTCCAGTGGAAGTCATCATAATGGTGATGACACCAGTGCGTGGGATACTGGTCATACTGGAAAGAGCGCTTGCCAAACTAGACCAGGCATCAATTTTATATTGTAAGCCTGTATAGTTTTCCTGCATGAGATGGGGCCCATGATCTTTAACCAGGAGCACAATAAAGACCTTAGACTCCTGGATACCCCAGTACTATGCTCTGAATTGCACAACCTCTCCAACACCTGAAATATCTGCACAAGTTCAAGCTCAATGCCTAATGTGCAATTCCTGCCAATTCACCTTTAAATGTCATGTTTTCCCACCAATTACTGAGAGTGCACACTGCCTGCATATCGATACATTTGAAAAAGGTACGCTCCGCTTACCATCAAGCAAACATGATAAAACAAGTGCATTGTTTTGCACAATGATAAGGGGCCCACAGCTTTTTCAAATGAATCAGCAAATAACTTTCAACCAATGCAATTCCATGGTTATTTCACTAGAGTACCACTTTATTTGTATAAGCGGCAATGTCACAACAGTATAAATAAAGTATGCTTTCCCTGGACCATCTGCACTCCAGTCCAACATACAACACATCACCACAACATTACTTACATAAAGTCATGTATTTTAGTATTTGTTGTGAAGTTGATGGTAAGAGTGTAGTGCAGCCCCACTTACTGTGTTTATGTGATGCCCAGAATTGCACAGGAGAAGTTACATGAATATCTACTACATTAATATTCATCCTGAGGCTCTCACTGTTACACACAGAGCAGCAGTGCTTAGAGGACATGTGCTATGCCCAGCGTTGCTCAGCAATAGCAATTGAAAGCATCTGGTTTCTATTTTTGTATGTCTGGGTCATGTCTGATACATGAATGGTCCTGTTGCACAAAGGAGCTAAGCGCAGCCAAACACCACTGTGTATCGCGCAAACATAGCAAAAATAAAAAAATAAAAAAATTTAGAAGAAAAGCCAAAGTATACAGATATAACTACTTCTAGCAGTTTTACCAGGGTTTTGGCTGATAATGTTGCAGT
This sequence comes from Protopterus annectens, assembly GCF_019279795.1. Lineage (NCBI taxonomy): Eukaryota > Metazoa > Chordata > Ceratodontiformes > Protopteridae > Protopterus > Protopterus annectens. The sequence continues at coordinate 363,170,995 of NC_056745.1, forward strand.
GTTCCTCATAAAATTTGTTGTTTTTAATAATCATTCGGGATGGAAGTTACTAAATGACAGACATTTTTGTTTCAGACTTCATAATCTTCAGAAAACACATAGTAATGCATAACCTTTCATTTTGTCAACTTTCTAATTTTATAAGGCAAATCAACCTCAAAGCATGTCCTAGCAGACCACACATAGGCACAGACTCCTTCCAACACAGAGAGACATGCAGACACATACAGACAGACATAAAGAAAGAGAGAGAGACACTTACACACCCATACACACACACACACACACACACACACACACATACATGCACACACCCTCACACTCGCATGCACGCACACACATACACACACACACACACACACACACACACACACACACACACACACACACACACACACACACACACACACACTCACACAGGCATGCACTTCTGTTGTCATGGTTTGGGCTAAAGTGTTGAGTGAAGAGTGTGAACAAAAGTGAGCCAAGGACTGTAAGATGGCAGAATTGCCTTTCCTCTGATATTTTTCTAATTAGCCCTCACTGACACCTCTGTTATAGTGCCATGGCACTTCAGGGTGCTGAGGTGGTGGTCAAGGCAAAGACCAAGCATCATAAAATGCCTACAAGATGTTAGTGCTATTATTCATCTGGCATTTTCTATTTATATCATAGTGATGTACAGTGTTTTGCATCATCATACCATAGTCTATGCTAGTGAGTAAGGCAATGAGCAATGTATCTGAATTAGCTGAAACTGATTAATAGATTTATTCAGATAATTCATTAGCAAAATACATTTCATGTTTGCCATCACTGTTCATAAAGGCTCTGTACTTTACATAGCTCTCCACTGGTTCTTGTTAAGGCTATGCTCTGTAAATTAATTCTTTCAAGAGAACCTATATTGCTCCATACATTGAATGCTATTATTTTACTGAGAATGTAGTTATTACGGTTTTCCTGTTCTGTTTTACCTGCTTTAGTCATCTGTTTCCTTCCTATCCTGACTTTTTCCTAGTTTTGTCTGATCACAATCACTCCTTGCACAAATGCCCTTACCTACTGTCTTGCTTTGCTACTGGGTATGTTCTTCCTTCTCTTCCCCATCTATACCTTTCAACCTCATAGCGTAAGACATCTGTATAAAGCCTGACATAATGGGGGGACAAAGGCACAAAAATAGAGACACATTTTAAATACTGCTCTTATAAAATTAGAAAGTTGCTGCAATAACAGGATTTGTGTTAGCATGCATTTACTGAAGGATATGAAATCTGAAACTCAAATACATTTCATTATTTTGTGACTTTAATCCTTATATCATCCCAGTGATTTGTCAAAAAATTCACAATTTTTATGAGGAACAGACCAAAAATATGAGGCAAAAATCTGGGCATTCTGCGAAAATCTGTACAGCTGAGAGGTATGTGACTATCACACAATTTTTTCCTTATTTTAGTCAGACCCCCCAAGTGTATGGTATTCTACAAAGGCATTTGCTGTAGTGATGATTAGCCAAATTACATTCTGTGCCTTCCTTAACCACACATCCCCATTTCCCTGCTGTAGATCATGTTGTCACAGTATTGGTTCAGGTGTGTATTATTTGCATTCTGCTTACCTCCTCATCATTTCAGCAGATTTATTATACCAGAATGTTGATTCCAGCTCCATTAGTTAACAGTCAAGCTGTTTGCTGCCAGCTGGTCTGATAAGAGCTGTGTAACTTTGTCTCTACTCACTATTTGGACTTTAGTAGAGCATAGATATAAAATGTAATAAACTGTTAAAGCATCCATGCTATATTACCCACATACATCCTTAACTGCGGTGATGAAATGATACTTTCTGTCCTTCTATAAGCTATAGGTTCATAGGTTCATAGGTAGGTACTAGGCTATCTGCCCAAAGGCATTTATAAGCCTAGCCAGAATGTGTTGGTTTTCGCCGCCCCCTTAGATTAGTTCCCTGTGCCTCTGTCCAGCAGAGCCATTGAAGTGATCCCTGGGGTAAACTTTCTGTTTCCCATCTACTTGTCAAGGTTTCTCTTGAAGAGGGTTAGTGAGGAGCTTTGCCTAATGTAGATTGGAATCTTGTTCCAGAGCATGGGAAGTCTCTGGGACAGGAATCTATCCCTCCAGCATGTCCTATTTATTGTTGTGGTGAGGTTTAGATCCCTGGAGTGTGTGGCTCGAAGGGATATGGTTTTCTTTATGTGGAGCATTAACATCAATTCTGGGTTGGACAAGGCCTTGTATGTCAGGCAGAGATCACCTCTGAGTAGGCAGTATGCAACTGAGTAAAGCTGGAGTTTCTTCAGTCAAGCTCCATAGGGCATCTGCTTGAGGCCAGTGATCCTCTTGGTGAGGAACTTCTGTGGTCTTTCCAGTTGTTGCAGGTGTCTTGTAAGGTACATCCCAAATGGGGCATTGTACTTTATGATGAGTCTGATGAGTGATGCGTAGAGGGGCCCAATGACCTCTTTTGATCTGGATGCAAACCCTTTTGTGATTAGGTGGGCCACATAGAAGGATTTTCTAACCACTTTGGCAATGTGATTATCAAAGGAGAGGTTACTATCTACTTGGGTCCCCAGATCCCTTATTACATCTTCCATATTTAGGGGGCTACCACCTATGTGGTAGTTTGTGGGTACTTTGTTTTTTCCAAAGGGAATGACTATGCACTTTTTGGCATTTAGCTTGAGGCCATGGTTTTGACACCAGGTATCTGTCTCAGTGAGACCCTTTTGGAGGATGTCTGTGTCAGTTGGAGAGTTAATTATAGCCCTTAGTTTGCAGTCGTCTGCAAACTTGGTCAGCCATAGTCCTCCTGTGCTTGCCTGTACCACTGAGAAGTATATGCCAAACAGGAAGAGTCCTAGGGCTGAGCCCTGGGGAACCCCACTTGTAACTGGTTTAGAATCAGACCTAGCTCCTGCAACTCCTACCATGTGGGTTCTGTCCATGAGCCAGTTGGCAACCCATCTCGTGACATAGGGGTTTATGTTCAGGCTGGTGAGCTTGTCTATAATACCTGAGTGGGGAATGTTGTTGAAGGCCTTTTTGAGGTCTAGGTAGGTTGTGTGGACCACCTTTCCCTCGCCTATAGCCTTGGTAACTGTCACAAAGATGTCCATCAGGTTTAGGAGGCATGATCTGCCCTTAACAAAGCCGAACTGGGTAGGGTCCAGTGTTTGGAGGTTTCCATTGTCTCTGTTAATGAGATCCATGATGATGCACTCCATAGCTTTGCAGACCAAGCTAGTCAGGCTTATAGGGCAATAGTTCCCAGGGTCTGTTGTGGCTTCACCTTTATGGATCAGAATAACCATTGCTGTGCACCACTCTGTGGGCACGTAGCCTGTGGAGAGGCTGAGTTTAAACAGTGTGTTTCGGTGAGGGGTTAGTTAATCTTTGAGCTTGTGTAGGACACAGCCTGGGACACCGTCCAGTCCCATTGGTGCTGTGTTTTTGGCTTTGGAGAGGGCTGTTTTAACCTGAGTGTCTGTGATTTCAGGGGGACTACATTCTTCTGGTATAGTTATGTGCCCTTTTAGGGGTGAGAGGGGGTGAAGTTTGCACTGAACCTGTCTGCCAGGATGTTGGCTATATCAGTCGGTTCAGTGTATTTTGTGCCAGTCTGCACTAACTCCGAGCAGATCTGAGAATTGCCACTTAGATTCTTGATATAGCTAAAGAATGTCTTGTGGTTATCTTTGGAGTCCATGGCAGTTTTTCTTTTGAAGATAGCCTTGGATGATTTTATGAGGGAACATAGTTTCTTGCTGATATTGATCAGGGATGTTTTCCCTTCTTGGGATTTTACTCTTTTCTGTACTAGTTTCCTCCTTCTGTTGTATAGCTTGTTTATGGCAGGGGTCCATCAAACTGGTTTCCTTTTCTTGGAGGAGTGAGTCTTGTTTTTTTTGGGATAGCACAATCCATGCATTCTTGTAGGTGGCCGTAGAGTGCATTAGTAAAGGATTTTGCAGCTTGGACAGCGTTATCCTTTAGCATGGGGGCTTTGAAACTTCCCACCTCTGTCTTAAGTAAAGTGAAGCTTGCTTTTGAAAAGTTTTTCACTGTGGTTTCTTTGAATGGGGGTGGTGGCGGAATGTGGATATCCAGAGTGATTAGCTTATGGTCAGATCTAACCAGCGAGGGGTTGACCTCCAGTGTGGAACACCGGTCACCCATGTTGTTGATGACCAGGTCCAATATTTTGTCACCTCCGGTGGGGGTGTTGACCAGTTGATCCAGGGCATTTGAGTTTATAAATTCCAGGAAATGTTGGGCAAGGGAGTTTGTACTTGAGTAGTTCTCCCAGTTAATGTTTGGGTAATTGAAATCACCCAATATCAGGGTGTTTGGTAGGACCTTTATGTTTCCCAGTGTTTCCAGGAATGTGGAGTGGGTGTCCTGGGACATGGTGAGTGATCTGTAGCAAGCTATAATTTGAATAGCAGTTTTGCCCGTTGTTAGTTACATGTCGATGATCTCTGAAGCATCGTGCTGTGCCACTAACCTGGAGGTATGGGTATCCTTGATGAATATGGATACTCCCCTGCCTTTTGTATTTTGGTTTGGGTTTTGTGACTGAAATGTATGGTATGAGTTGTAGCCTGGTAGTGCTGGGGTGCTGTCTGGAGCCTTAAACCAGGTTTCTGTTACTGCACATATATCGATTTTCTCTATACTGAGGAGTGCCTCGAGTGTGTGCATTTTGAGGTTTAGACTTCTAGCATTGAGCAGCATTACCCTCAGTTTTTTGTTACTTGTGCTATTTATGGCAGTGGGTTTGTCTTTTGAGCCATGCCTAAAAAAGGCACTATGGGGGTGGCAAGAGCCTTGGCCAGTATTCAAAAGCCTAAGGGTGACAGGTGCAAGCTGTCTCTAGCAAAGCAGCGTGGCTTGTCGAGCATGTCATCCCAGGCTGACAGACACTGGATCCCCTTTGAATGACACCAGAAGCTTAGCCAATTGTTGAAATTGATAATTTTTTCTCTATACCTTGGTATCATTCTTGGTGAGGGCAGGATGTTACTCAGGGTTAGGGTCATACCGACCTGGGCTACATGATCAAAGAGCTCCTCCATGTCTCTTTTCATGTAGTCCAGGAAGGTACGGCTCAGGTCATTCACACCAACATGGACAATGGCAGAGTCATATTTGTGCTTGTTCTGGAGTGACCTGAGTGCTTGTGTTATGTGGCGGATCCTGGCACCCAACAGGCAACTAACAGTAACCTTCTCCTTGTTCAGCCTAGTGAGTGGGATGTCAGTGTGCCTGACTATAGAGTCACCTATTACTAGTGTGTTGGGTATGTTATTTTGCCTTAAGGGCTGTGATTGTGTGGCACACTGGTTTTGTGAAGTATGTGTTTCATGGTTTGTGTTGGGGGGGTGGAGGTTGCTTGGATTTCTGCTTTGGAGGTCTCTGTTGCTTTTGCAGATTTTTATTTAGAGCCCCTGAGTATGTTTTTGTGTATTTATGTGTGTTTTTTGCCAGTGCTGGTTTCATAGGTCTATGTGAGACTGGTGGTGTGATGCAAGTAATTCCCTTCTCCTCTTGACTGCCTGGTCCAGTCTTGGGTTAAGAGAGCTTAGCCTCCAGTTTGGCTGTATTAGTGTTTGGTGGAAGGAGGAGAGGGTTGTCTGTGTACATGAGGCAATTGTAACATTGCCTCAAAATGCCCAGATTCACCAGTTGGACTGGAGAGTACACCTGAAACTGCCCTTTGGACATGCCTGGATAGGTACAGTGAACTGTTTTACTGATTGGCTGGTAAGGTCGAATAGAGAGCCTTGTCCTTCTCTACAGTATAGGGGAGTCTAGTGCTAAGGTTTATTTGTGCTTGCTATGAGTTTTGTGCAAGGGCAGGGATGAGAAATGAATGATTTGAGTGCTTCAGTTGAAAGTTTGTCTAGTTGCAAGGAATAAATTGAGGAGTAGACTTTGTGGAATCGGGAACAGTTATACCCTAGCTAACCGGTGCTGCCCGGCATGCAAAAGTGTGCAAATGTGGGTTTTACAGCAGGGAAATGTAAGAGAAATTAGCCCAAACTAGCTAATAAACTACTAATTTCTGTGCTGAAACCACTGCTTCAGGGACAGATAGGCTGCTCAAAGCTCCCTCTCTCACAGTGAACAGAGAAACTTCCTTCTATCCAAGTAAGGTATGGGCAAACACAGAAACTTGTAACACAGCCCTGCATTTAGCACTAACCTGAAAACTGGACTAAACTATCTTAGAACAGCGGGAAAACAAGTATTTTGTTTTCAGAAAATAAAGCAGATGCAATCAAAAAACACTTTAAATGCACAGAAATGGCTATCACACTTGAGTGTGTAGCCTACAACAGTTAAACAGGTAATTTAAACGCAAAAATGACTTTGTTAAAGTGCAGGCAGTAAAATAAGTACAATATGCAGCTGAAACAAGTTTTTTAAATCACAGAAACTCTAGAAAATCAGTGTTTTTGGTGGAATTAGCTTAAGGCAGCAAGAAAATGCAGAAAAATGATACTTAATCACTCCAAAGTCTTTATTTTGTCTCTCTGCTGCTGTAGAACTCTGCAGGGCACCAGGCAGGAGCTTGCTGAGCTGTATGCTAGCACAAAAACCTTGCAAATGCAGGTTTTATAGCAGGGCAATGAAAGAGATAGAAATTAACCCAAAATGGCCAATAAACTACTAATTTCTAGGCTGAAACCACTCCTCCAAGGACAGAGAGGCTGCTCAAAGCTCCCTCTCTCACAGTAAACAGAGAAACTGCCTTCTATCCAACTAAGGTATGGGCAAACACAGAAACTTGCAACACAGCCCTAAATTCAGCACTAACCTGAAAACTGGACTAAACTAGCTTAGAAAGATGGGAAAACAAGTATTTTTTGTTTTGTTTTGTTTTTTTTTTTCCAGAAAATAAAGCAGATACAATAAAAAAAAAAGGATCTTGCTGAGCTGTATACTAGCACAAAAACCTTACAAATGTGGGTTTTATAACAGGGAAATGAAAGAGATAGAAGATCTATCTAAAATGCTGGGTGGTTGCCATGATGTGGGGGCAAACATGGCTGGTGTATCTTCTGCTTTTAGTCATCCATGCTTAGCACAGAATCCACTTTATCCAAAATTTGGGTTTGGAAGAAAAAGTAGGTCTATAGTGCCATCTTATGTTTTCTGGTGATATTGAGACATAATTAAAAATATTTTTTTAATGAGACTTTTTCTAAAGTTCCATTAAAAGCATCAGTTTTGTGGCAATATAACACTAATGTATGAAAAGTTTTAGGGTGATTATGGCCTGGCTTTATGTTAGTCTAACTCTATATCATAACTTGGTCTTTGCACTTCGTAGTCTTGTATATTCCTACATCCTCGAAATTATTTAAATGGTCTTTATTCGATGGCTTTGTATCAGAAAACTCATTCAGAAGTTATATACCAGCTCCCTTTTCCAGAAAGAAAATTACAGAACTGCACTTTTTAATGCCACTGAGATGTTTTAAAATCACATCTGCAGGGGGTCTTGGTACTGCATTATTTTTATTATTGCTTACAAGTGCAAACAATAACTGTTACCATCAGTGTGTATACTAGAATATAAGTGCTTAAGCACAAGTATATGCTTGATATCATTTAATGAATTTAAATATTGCATTTCTCATATATAATGCATAAGGTATTAGCAGCTGCATGTTATAAGCTTGTTAATTACTTGTACATCAGAGTTCTTCACACACATGGTCTACTCTCCTCTTTTCAGAGTTAAAAGATGACAGCTGGAGAGCAGGACTGTCTTCTCCATGATATCCTTCTTCTTCTTGTCTCACAGTGAGGAAGAGCAACCTGGGAACAAGTACCTCCTTCTCCATGATATTCTTCTTCCTCCTGTCTCACAGTGTGGGACAGTGACCTGGGAACAAGTGCCTCCTTCTCCATGACATTCTTCCTCCTGTCTCACAGTGAGGGACAGTGACCTGGGAACAAGTGCCTCCTTCTCCATGACATTCTTCCTCCTGTCTCACAGTGAGGGACAGTGACCTGGGAACAAGTACCTCCTTCTCCATGACATTCTTCTTCCTGTCTCACAGTGAGGGACAGTGACCTGGGAACAAGTACCTCCTTTGCCATGACATTCTTCTTCCTGTCTCACAGTGAGGGACAGTGACCTGGGAACAAATACCTCCTTCTCCATGACATTCTTCTTCCTGTCTCACAGTGAGGGACAGTGACCTGGGAACAAGTACCTCCTTCTCCGCAACATTCTTCTTCCTGTCTCACAGTGAGGGACAGTGACCTGGGAACAAGCCCATCCTTCTCCATGACATTCTTCTTCCTGTCTCACAGTGAGGGACAGTGACCTGGGAACAAGTACCTTCTTCTCCATGACAATCTTCTTCTTGTCTCACAGTGAGGGACAGTGACCTGGGAACAAGTACCTCCTTCTCCATGACAATCTTCTTCCTGTCTCACAGTGAGGGACAGTGACCTGGGAACAAGCCCATCCTTCTCCATGACAATCTTCTTCCTGTCTCACAGTGAGAGACAGTGACCTGGGAACAAGCCCATCCTTCTCCATGACATTCTTCTTCCTGTCACACAGTGAGGGACAGTGACCTGGGGGCAAGTACCTCCTTCTCCATGACATTATTCTTCCTGTCTCATAGTGAGGGACAGTGACCTAGAAACAAGAACTTCCTGTCATTATTCTTGGAGTGGATGTGTGAAGTTAAGGTAGACAAGGAGTCTAGATTAGTTGGAAGTGCCTGTTCTGCTCACTAAGTGAAAAAAGGTTAAAAAAACACTAACCCTCTATCATTATTTGGCAATTTAACTAGCTCATATACAATTTTTAGTTTCAGACTATATTTTCAGACATAGCAAGTTAAATCACTGAGTCATCCTTTGTTATTCACAGATAATAAAGTTACGAACTCCTAATGAGTTTTATGTAGAGTTCTGTCTGACACGATCAGTCTCAGTTTCCTAGTGAATGACTCTGAATAAATCAATTAATGTATGTATGTGTGTGTATGTATGCAGGTATATATATATATATATATATATATATATATATATATATATATATATATATATATATATATATCTATATCATCATCTTTCGGCTGTTCCCGTTAGGGGTCACCACAGCAGATAACCTGTTTCCATTTCTTCCTGTCCTCTGCATCTTGCTCTGTCACACCAACCACCTGCATGTCCTCTCTCACTACATCCATAAACCTTATTTTAGGCCTTCCTCTTTTCCTGTTACCTGGTAGCTTCATTCTTAGCATTTTTTTCCCAATATATTCCGCATCCCTTCTCAGCACATATCCAAACCAATGTAATCTTGCCTCTCTGGCTTTGTCTCCAAACCTTCCAACCTAGGCTGACTCTCTAATATACTTATTCCTAATCCTTTCCACCCTCGTCACACACAGTGCAAATCTTAACATCTTTAACTCTGCCACATCCAGCTCAAATTCCTGCCTTTTTGTCAATGCCACTGTCTCCAACCCATATAACATAGCTGGTCTCACTACCCTCTTGTAGACCTTCCCTTTCACTCTTACAGGTACTCGTCTGTCACAAATCACTCCTGACACTTTTCTCCACCCACTCCATCCTGCCTGTACTCTCTTCTTCACCTCTCTTCCACACTCACCGTTACTCTGAACTATTGACTCCAAGTATTTAAACTCATCCACCTTTGCCACCTCTACTCCTTGCATCCTCACCATTCCTCTATCTTCCCTCTCATTCACACACATATATTCTGTCTTAGTCCTGCTGACCTTCATTCCTCTTCTCTCTAGAGCATATCTCCATCTCTCCAGGGTCTCCTTCACCTGTTCCCTACTCTCACTACAGATCACAATGTCATCTGAAAACATCATAGTCCATGGGGACTCCTGTCTGATCTCATCTGTCAACCTGTCCATCACCATTGCAAATAAGAAAGGACACAGAGCTGATCCTTGATGTAACCCCACCTCCACCTTAAACGCATCTGTCACTCCCACAGCAGACCTCACCGCTGTCACACTATCCTCGTACATATCCTGTACCACTCTTACATACTTCTCTGACACTCCTGACGTCCTCATGCAATACCACAACTCCTCTCTAGGCACCCTGTCATATGCTTTCTCCAAGTCTACAAAAACACAATGCAACTCCTTCTGACATTCTCTGTACTTCTCCATCAACACTCTCAGTGCAAACATTGCATCTGTAGTGCTCTTTCCTGGCATGAAACCATACTGCTGTTCACTAATCATCACATCTCTTCTTAACCTAGCTTCCACTACTCTTTCCCATAACTTCATGCTGTGACTGATCAATTTAATCCCTCTGTAGTTACTACAGCTCTGCACATCACCCTTATTCTTAAAAATTGGTACCAAAACACTTTTTCTCCATTCCTCAGGCATCCTCTCACTTTCCAAGATTTCATTAAACAATCTGGTTAAAAACTCCACTGCCATTTCACCTAAACACCTCCATGCTTCCACGGGTATGTCATCTGGGCCAACAGCCTTTCCATTCTTCATTCTCTTCATAGCTATCCTTACTTCCTCCTTGCTAATCCAGTGTACTTCATGATTCACTATCCCTACATCATCCAACCTTCTCTCCCTCTCATTCTCTTCATCCATCAACCCCTCAAAGTACTCTTTCCATCTCCTCAACACACTCTCCTCACTTGTGAGTATGTTTCCCTCATTATCCTTTATCACCTTTACCTGCTGCAATTCTTTCCTAGCTCGGTCCCTCTGTCTAGCCAATCGGTACAGGTCCTTTTCTCCCTCCTTAGTGTCCAACCTTTCATACAACTCTTCATATGCCTTATCCTTAGCCTTTGCCACCTCTCTCTTTGCCATGCACCTCATCTCCTTATACTCCTGTCTACTTTCTTCATCTCTCTGACAATCCCACTTCTTCTTTGCCAACCTCTTTGCATATATACTCTTCTGTACTTCCTCATTCCACCACCATGTCTTCTTGTCGTCCTTCCTCTGTCCTGATTTGATACCAAGCACCTTTCTAGCCATCTCCCTTACTAGCTCTGCTGTAGTTACCCAGCTATTTGGTAACTCTTCACTGCCACCCAGTGCCTGTCTTAACTCATCCCTGAACTCCACCTCACAATTTCCCTTTTTCAATTTCCACCATTTGATCCTTGGTGCTGCCCTCACACTCCTCCTCCTCTTCTTGATCACCAACGTCATCCTACAAACCACCATCCTATACTGCCTAACTACACTTTCTCTGGCCACCACTTTACAGTCTCCAATCTCCTTCAAACTGGCCCTCCTACATAAGATATAATCCACCTGTGTGCATCTTCCTCCACTTTTGTATGTCACCCTATGCTCCTCCCTCTTGTTAAAATACGTATTCACCACAGCCATATCCATCCTTTTCGCAAAATCCACTACCATCAGACCTTCTGCATTCCTTTGTTTAACACCATACCTACCCATCACTTCCTCATCTCCCCTGTTCCCTTCACCAACATGCCCATTTAAATCTGCTCCAATCACCACTCTCTCACCCTTGGGTACAGTCATCACCACTTCATCCAATTCACTCCAAAATTTTTCTTTCTCATCCATTGCACACCCAACTTGTGGAGCATATGCACTAACAACATTAATCATTACACCATCAATTTCCAGCTTCATAAACATCACTCTATCTGACACCCTTTTCACCTGCAAAACACACTTTGCATACCGTTCCTTCAGAATAACACCTACGCCATTTCTCCTCCCATCCACACCATGATAAAACAATTTGAACCCACCTCCGATACACCTAGCCTTACTCCCCTTCCATCTGGTCTCTTGCACACACAATATACCAACCTTCCTTCTGTCCATCATATCATCTAGCTCCCTCCCTATACCAGTCATACTGCCAACATTCAAAGTTCCGACCCTCACTACCACAGTCCTAGCCTTTCTCCTCTCTTCCTGCCTTCGGCCATGCCTTCCGCCTCTTCTCCTCCTTCGGCCAACAGTAGCCCAATTTCCACCAGCACCCTGTTGGCTAACAGTACTGGTGGCGGTCGTTGTTAACCAGGGCCTCGACCGATCCCATATGGAAATATTAACTGGTGACTGCAAGAAAAGATTTGGTGAAGTTTTATGCCAGATGCCCTTCCTGGCGCAACCCTCCCCATTTATCCGGGCTTCGGACCGGCACAAAGAAATGCACTGGCTTGTGCATCCCCAGTGGCTGGGTGATTTTATATATATATATATATATATATATATACACATATATATATATATATATATATATATATATATATATATATATATATATATATATGTATGTGTGTGTATTTTATATATATATATATATATATATATATATATATATATATATATATATGTATCTATGATTATATGTGTGTGTGTGTGTGTGTGCGTACATGTGTTTGAGTATGTGCATTTGTGTATGTGCGCACACACGTGTGTGTGAGTGTGAGGTACGATAAATAAAATGTTTGACTCTCTGGGGTCTGGGGAAAAGTTTTGTGATAATTGCTGATGCCGTGAATCAAAAATGACACTCGTGTTCCAGTCAATTCATTTATTATTCGCAGATGCCATATATTCAATTTATCTATTTTTTTTTTCTTTACACTACTGTTTCCCTTGGATTTCATTAGATTTCTATTTTTAAAAACACACATGCGTGCACGAACACACAAACACACACATACTCTCTCACACATGCAAACAAAGTTGCCTAGATAAAATCTTTGTGCAATTACCACTTTTAGTACATCTACATACATCAGCATCGCACATTTTTACAGGCCTTCTTCTTCCCACCTAAGAGGTGTCTAAAATACTTAAACAGTTAATTCTATGATCATTTATCCTTACATTTCTTAAGTAAATAACAATGAAATATCATGCTGAATGCCCTAAAGTAATCTACAAAAGCAGTAACATCTAGAAAACTATAATGTATTGCAGAGTGGTGTGTACACTTCTTTGCTCCAGAATTTTGGTGAAAACAATGCTTACCCTCATGGCAAAGAGGAATAAAACCCTAACTGTGACCCATAGATTTATAGGTGTTTACTAGGCTAATGACTACAAGACCCTTTCTAAGTCTAGCTATGCATCCCAAAGTTCTTGACAAGTTCTGGTACCCTTGATAAGTGTAAGCAGGGGCTTGAGAGATGAACCATTTACAGGCTGCCTGTGTCCATTAGAGACATAGGTGTCAAACCATGGATGAATTTCCTATTCCTCATCCAATTGTCCAAGTAAGTTACACTTGAACTGGATTAGGGAGGAACTCTGCTTCACATGGATAGGGAGCCTGTTTCAGAGAAGGGGTAGTCTCTAGGATATATAACTGTCTCTCTAGTAGATTCTGTTTATATCACAGGCAAGGTTTAAGTCTTTAGAATGGGTAATTCTGGTGCTGTTTGTTTTCCGGATATTCAGGAGGTCCATCAGAATGGGGTCTGATAATGCCTTGTATGCCAGACATAAATCTCCCCTCAACAGCCTGTAGAAAACAGAGGTAATCCAGAGGGCTCAAGTGAAGTCTGGTATCCCACATATGACCCAGAGGGTGACAGAACTAACAAGAAACAGAGTATAAAGGAAATGTCCAGATCTAGGAGACTGTCTCTCTGATACCATCCTTGTGGGACGAATAATGACACTTTGTTGCAGTTTCCAGTAGTTTATTCAGTTAAGAAGTTATAGACAATGGCGGGAGGGTCCATGGGAGCTGATTGGAGGAAAATCTGGGAAATGGAAAAACAAGGAGCCAATCCCAAAGCTTAGAGGTTAGTCCCCTATTTGAATATTACCAAAAGACCCATGAGGGTTTACAGCTCAGGAGCCTGTGGAGCCTCATTCTTAGTTAAAAGGATTTATTTTTATTTTTAACTTCTAATAAACAAAACATGACAACACAATATGAGGTACAGCTATAGAACTTTATTTAAGAAAACACTTTTGCCTGAGCTTCATCAGGTTCATCTAACAGAGTCAAGGACAACAGTTTAATAATGAGGGACAGAAAAACGCCAATACAAAAAAGGTAGATGGCAATAATTGTGATAAAGAGACAGTTTTGAACAATTCTCTTATTGTGAACATTTCAGGTCATGCTTTAACAAATGTTTTAGAATCAGTTCTTAATCTAAGTTTGAAATTTATACCAATGGTACTTCATAATTTAAAGTGTGAAATTTTCCATTTAATTAGGAAGCTACACAATGCGTTTTTTTTTTTTTTTTTTTTTTTTTATAAGAAAGAATTAATAGAGGAAACTTATAGTGCAAGTTCTGATGAAAGTTTTTATTCATGTATCTCCAATGTGTCTAATGATGATGATGTTATACCGAATGCTTATTATTTGTTAAATACTTCAAGTATTTTGGTCCAAAGCTTGTTCATTTCCCCGTTTTATAATAATGCTATACAATAAGTTTTTACAGCAGTTAGTTTTTCTATTGAAAGTCTGTTTAATTATTGGAAATCAAAATCAAATATACAGTTTAATTTAACCTTTGAACAATGGCAGGCTTTGAAAGATTTAAGAAGGAACACCCAATTAATTGTTAAACCTGCAGATAAAGGGAATAAGATTATCATTGTGAATTTCAAGCATTATGGTAAGATGTGTTATGATCTTTTAAATGATGTTGAGATTTATGAAAGAAGTGATGTATCTGTGTATAAACAGCTGATGGATAAATATGAATCACTTCTGCAAAAAGGTTTTAGATTGGGTCATTTTAGTCAGGATGATGTGGACAAAAATTTTCTGTTAAGGTATGTGAACTAGCAATTTTTTATTGGCTGCCTAAAATTCATAAAGGTTTGGAGTAGTTGCAAGGTAGACTGATTGTTTCGGCTCAAAAATATTTTTTGCATAATATAGGTTTATTTTTGCATGGATATTTGTTCCCATTTGTGGAGAAAACTTCAGCATATATTAAGGATACACACGATTATACTGAAAAAATTTCTGATTTGAAGTGGGAACAGGGAATGTATTGGGTAGTGCTGGACGTGCAAAGTCTATATACAAATATTGCACATCAATATGGAATGCAAGCATTGAAATATTTTTGGGGGTTACCCCACTATCCAATTATGTTATGGAATTGATCCAGTTTTGCTTGGAGAATATGTTTTTTACATTTAATAATGAAATATTTCATCAAAAAAAGGTACGCCATGGAGGCACCATTTGCCCCATGTATGCAAACTTAATGATGGTGTTTTTAAAATTAGAATATTTGTTTCATAATGATTTGGGAGAAATAATAATCTTAAAGGAGAAGTTATGGTATAAAGAGGCACTTTTTATTCTGAAATTTGATACCTTGACCCCTAGGGGATTGAATACTGAACTTAACTGGAAGTATTTAATTAATTAATTTATGTTAATTGTTTAATTAGAAGAGTGTGTTTATGAGAAGGGGGCTGTGTTATTCTGCTTCATGCTCCTTAAAGGCTATTTGGCCAAGGTGCTAGAGAATAAAATTTCCCTTTGTGTGAAGGCTGTTGGCTGCATTGAATTTATCAGCTGGACTTGTTGTAGTGGTCATCTAACAGAGTAGTTTACACTTTGAACACTGAAAATGCCTGCTTTTATGAGGCTATAACTAGACTTCACTAGTCTGTTTTGTAACACATGTAAAATGAGAGGCTGTGTCTGCATCAGTGGGGCTCATATTCCTTGGAGCCAAGTATGAAAGCTTTATTGCAGAGCTTTTTCCAGTTTATCACATGTAATATGAGACACTGTGCTCACTTTTACAGGACTCATTATTTTCTGGCATATAATATGAAAGGCTAATGTTCTCTTGTATAACAAAAAAAGTTTACAGTTTCTTCTTATAGGAGGCTCATATACATGATTAATGTGATCAGTCCTCATTCTTCTTTCTCCTGATGAGGATGGACCATTTTATATGCAGGGGAGGTAGTCACTTAATGCTACACTAGGTGATTCCCATTTTTAAACAGCACCTCAGAACCTTTTGAGTGACCTTACTGTGCCCAAGATATAAAAATCCACCAAGCGGTAAAATAAAAAGTATACAAATACTTTTAGTAAACATAAGAATCTCAGATCTTCTTTGAGCATAGGCAAATTGTGCCTATGGTGTAAAGAATATAGCAGTTTGGAGTAGTACCCTGGAACTACAATTTTCATTTTACTGCAGATTATAGAAATGTTGTTAAATGCAAGCCCAGTGGCTACAGAATCTATACCTGGATGTTATATGGTAGCTGCCGTGAGAGGTGGAATGCTCTTGGTCCTAGAACATAGCTTTATGGTACTCCAGTCTGGGATCTTCGCTGTCAAGCTTCTTCCTGAGTCTAGGAGTTACTGAGGGCTCTTCTGTTCAGATTCTTCCCTTTCCACATTCTAGGTGGTGAAGTTAAGGCTCTTCTGTTCAGATTCTTCCTCTCTTCAGGTTCCAGGTGGTAACGTTAGTGCAAAAGAGGGCCCAATAGCTCTGTGCCTAGCTAGGTAAAGGGCTGGAAACTGATGAAGCTCAGACAAAAGTGTTTTCTTAAATATAGTTCTATAGTTGTAGCTCATAGTGTATTGTCATGTTTTGTTTGTTAGAAGTTAAAAATAAAAAATAAATAAATAAACCCTTTTAACTAAGAATGAAGGTTCCACAGGTTGGTGAGCTGGTAAACCTTCATGGGTCTTTCAGAAATATTCAAATAGGGGACTGACCTCTAAGCTTTGGGATTGGCTGTTTGTTTTTCCATCTTCCAGATTTCCCTTCAGTCAGCTCTCATGGACACTCCCACATTGTCTGTAACTGCCTTTAAATAACTGACCTGTTGAATGTAATATATTAGAACAAGAACTCTTGTCCACCTACCTATTTAACTGAATGAACTACTGGAAATTTCAACAAGATGTCTTTATTCCTCCCACTGGGATGGTATCAGAAAGACATTCTCCTAGATCTGCTAGCTAAAGGGATTTTATCTGGACTTATTCTTTATACACTCAGCAGCCTGTAGGAGACAGAATGCGGGGAAAGGGCTTTGAGGTAGTCTGCACAGGGCATGTTACTTATGCCCTGTATTCTTTTAGTGAGAAACCTCTGTGGATATTCCAATTGTTGGATATGTCTGGTTAGGTACATGCCAAAGGGGGCTTTGTACTCAATGATAGGTCTGGTAAATGCCAAATACAGTTGAATAATGACTTCCTTGAAACTAGATGCTATACCTTTTTTATAAGTTGCACAACATAGAATGATTTCCCCAGTACTTTAGATGTGATGGTCAAAGGCTAGGTTACTGTCTATGTGTGTCCCCAAGTCTCTGTCTATTGGGTCAGCTCTGAGGGGTGTGTTGTCAATATAATAGCTACCAGTGGTAGATGATTTCCAAAGGTTACTATTAAGCATTTCTTTGCATGTAGTTTTACTCCTTGGCTCTGACAACGGTTGTTTGTGTCTGCCCTTCTTGGAAAATATTTGTGTTGGTGGGTGATTCAGTGACAGCTCCTAAATTGCAATCATCTGCAAATTCAGTCAGGCAGAGGCCACTGACATTGGCCTTGACTTCAGCGAAGTAAATGTCAATAAGGAGCAGTCCCAGGACCGATCCCTGAGGGATTCCACTTGTGACTGGCCTCTTTGTAGTGATGTTTGATTAACAGGCACAAGAAATGAAGAGAGTGGGGCAGGGGGATGGAGCTGCACAGCATAGACTAAGGCAGGAAGATGGGATTGTGCAGCATAAAGCGGAGCAGGAGGGTGGGACTACATAGCATATGGCATACCCATCCTTGTGAGAGGGAGGAATCTTGACTCACCATATGACAACACACAGTGGGGGCTCTGAGTAGTGCAGACAACACAGTCTAGGCCAGGGAACATTTTGCCACATGAAGATACATGGGTTAGAGGAGTAATAACCAGGGGAAGGTCCCATGTCCCTCCACCAAAGACCAGCTACACTAGTATCCCATAGAAGCTGCTGAATAGATATTAGGAGCTCCTGCAGGTGGGTGGGTGGGTGGAAGACCCTGGTGTCTGCCTAGATGACAGCCCTGCAATTGGCTTTCACCTCATGGAGAAACAAATGAAGCAGTGATAGCTCTCTCCGCTGTAGGGAACAAATGAGCTAGATAGGGCACGAGAGTCTGATGGTTGGCAGGCAGAAGAATTCTGGACAAAGTTAAAAATAACAGGGGGCCAAATACCCAAAATTAGGGGTGACTTGAGAATATATCTCTAATGCACTTAGAAAGTAACAGAATAACAGGTTTGCATAAGTGTGCATTTCTGGAAGAATAAGAAGTCTGAAAATCTAATGTCTGGCAATATTAAATGACTATAGTCCTCAGTAACTTACCAGAAAATAAAAAAGATGTTATGAAGGACAGGAGAATAATATGAGCTCTATGTGTGCAATGCTTGTTTTATGTCTGGATCCGTTCCCATGCATACAGCACATAAGGCAGCAAGCATCTGGAGGAAACCCACATGAACACAGGAAAAATATGGAGACTCCACAAAAAATGCACCTCAGCTGAGAACAGTACCAGAGAATCTATTGTTGTGAGGTGACAACGCTAGCCACTACACCACTACAACATCTGTTTTATGTCTAAATGTTTGAAATTGTGAACGTTATGAACATACATTCAGTTTGTCAAATGCAGCTTCATAGCCTTCATTTTTAAATTTTATGAAATCCTTGCAAATTATGCTCCAGAACATGTAAAATTATATTCTGATGATCATGCAGCTATATTTCACCCCTTATGCAGTTATGTTGCTTCATTCCATATGAAATTCAGTGCTACCACTCTGTACATTAATGCCATATTCAGGCATAAATGCTCTGCAACTTGCATTTCACATGACCTACACCTTTAACTCACGAAGTCTTTGGTGTTACCCTTCCTTCATTTGTGGACTTTATTCAGTATACCACACATTTGCTTTTCTGATGCCCCCCCACACACACACACACACACACACACACACACACACACACACACACACACACACATTCTACCCAGCACTGTCATTTTCAGCACTCCTGCACACTTCCTGGACAACAATGTAGAATCATTTCCTGTTAGGGTTGCCACCTTTTCAGATGCCCAAAGTGGGACATTTTTTGTACATATGTCAGATTTTGCAAGGCAAAACATACCCACGGCCAGTACAAAGGACAGAACTTCACTTTTTTTGCCTAAATAAATGTTTATTCTTGTAGCATTTTAGTTGTTTATTCTGTTTCTTATAACATTTAGGTGTTTCAGAAACAGAATAACTTTTTTTATGCAACTATTACATAAAATATAGGAAACATGTTTGTCCTAAATCTCAGGACATATGCCATTTTTTCAATTTTTTTGCAGGACACAACTGCCCAAAGATGGACTGTCCCTCGCAAAGTGGGACAGGTGGTAACCCTATTTCCTGTTCCAGTGTTCTTACTGGTGGATGTTTTTTATTTCTCTGTAAGAAGAAAGCTCCATCCTTTGAAACCATATGCATTTATTATAGCTACTATGAGGTATCGGTTACAGTCTCCTGCCTGTTCCCTTAGACTCACTTCTGTTTCGCTGACCATGGCCGAATGAGCATATAGGCTTTTAACCCTCCTGATCTTTAATGTTTCTTTTGCATTTATGATTCTGAAACTGTACATAATACCCTTTCCAGATTATGATGAACTCTTTGATTCAGTTGCTGATGGATTAATTATTTTATAAGTTTACTGTCTAAACCAACTAACAAGCTAAGCAAAAAAAAAAAAAAAGATTAAAAAAACTATATATTGAAGCCAAGTGCTTGATAAAAAATGGACACCTGTTTGTGACATGATAGCTTATCTTTTCCCAAATTCCAGGTTAAATCTCCAGAATGCTTGCACATCTCTATGTACTGAGCTTTTTTATACATTTGTAGATTTTTGTTAGAAAGCTACTCATCAGAGATATGGAACACAAGCCTAAAAATGCAATAATCAGCATAGCAGACTCAGATACAGTATAAGTTTTTACTTAATCATTGCTTATGTTGAGCTAAGTGACCCATCTAGCAAAACCCAGCTGTCAGTGGTGGCACTGCACGGGGGCACACAATGGCATGTGCTCCCCAGTGAAACTGTATGCCCCCATGCCTCTGTCCCTGGAATACTACAAATAAAAAAGTCTCTTTACAAATTAAAAAAATTACATCCTTTTTTAAAAAAATAATCCGATCTGCTCACATTGAAAACACGCACGCTAGTATGGCTCATACTTTCTAATGTCTCCTTTACAAATTAAAAATAACTCACTCTTTAAAAAATAATCTTTGAAAGTGTGCAAGCACAGTTCCTACTTTCTGATCTGCACAAGCACAATCTTTCTTTTCTCACTCATCTAACTACAAGCATAAAAGCAGTGAATGAATTAAGAAGTACACAAGGGGAGAACAGTCTTTTTCTAATAAAGGAGAATGGAATTAAGTAGAAAGAAGTACATGCAGAATTAGAAACACATTCACAGAGACCACAGAGGAGAATAGCTTTTACGATGTGTGCATGCATGTGTTTTCTCTGCCTGATGGCATCCAAGACATCCAAGAACATCTGGTACGGTATATAAATATGCCAGCCAATGATTAATGCCAGAAAATATTTTTTTTTTATTAGAAGAGGAGCACAGTCTGGTTTAGTGACTTGCTCAGAGTTACACAGTAGCAGGCAAATGGAGGTAGAAAGAATCATACCCTGTACCCTTAAATCATTAACATTTTTTTTTCTACATTGGCTGCTGACGTCTATTAATTTATTTTCTTTCTTTCTGTCTTTTTTTTTTTTTTGGTAAGTCACAGTGCCAGTCATTAGAGTTTCATAGTTCTCATTGTTTAGAAAAATACCTTTCTATAACACCTGCTGTTACTGTTAACTTTAAGAGAATTAAAGGTGTTTGGCACCTAAAGCTCTGCGATAGTAAAGAACTGCTTCATGGATCCAAAAGTACATGGTTAAATCTTCCCACCAGCATTTGCTGACTGCGTCACTGTGAGTAGGTCATTCAGACAGTATTACTGGGTCTCCCCTGAAAAGGGACACTTTCACAAGTGGGTTTACCTGGTTAACAAGTGAATTAAAAATTGTATATAAAATGTGTCCCTTTTGGGGCCTTTGTCTCTCCTTCCACATTATTCTTGCTTTGTCCAGAATTCCTGACCAGAGAAGTTGAGAATTATTTTGTTCTGTTCCTTGTAAAATCTGTGGATTTCTGGAAAATTGTTGTGGATTGAAACTGACATGCCTGTCATTATTTAAAGAATACAGACTTCCTGTCTTTTAAGAAATGCTTGTTAATGCAACTTTTTATGTATGTAAAATAAATATTTAAAATGTTATCATGATTTTGAGATGTTTGTCTCTGATTCTTGAGATAAAATGTTGGGAGGTCTTGGGGGGTATAATGAGGTGTACTGTATGGTTCTCATAGCAGTGAGACAAAATACAATTCTTGGTCATAATTTATATGTTTGTTCATTCATTTTATCATAAGCAAACATTTGAATGTATGCAGTTGCACAATGGGTTATAACTTATGCTCTCATCTCTGAATGTGTGCACACGTATTTGTGTGTGTGTGTGTGTGTGTGTGTGTGTGTGTGTGTGTGTGTGTGTGTGTGTGTGTGTGTGTGTGTGTGTATGCCTTTTCTGCATCCTAGAGTAGTTATGGTGTAAAGGAAGAAACCAATTGTGGTAATCAGGAGTTCATCATACAGTCCATGCATTTTGGGTATGATCCTTGGTTTACTTGTTTAGCTGACTGTTGACAGTATATTTATTATTTGGCTGTGAATAAACTGTACATCATGAAATTAAAGCATTTAGTAATATTCTAAGCTTATTTTTTCCAGGCACAAAAACGTGAAGTGCAATGCTGTTGGATTATTTTTGCTTTGTCCAGAATTCCTGAGCAAAGAACTTGCACAGTTTGTCTGGTACTTGCAAATGAGTAAGACTATAAGCTGTTATGAGCTGCTTCCGGGTTCAGGGTTTGATTCCCTTAGCTTTTGTTTGTCTTTAGTGTGACTGACCAAGGTACTTCAACAGATAGTACTCCTGGGCTGCTACTGAAAGGGACACTTGTATCCAGAGGGCTGTCCCAGGCTGTTAGCAAATACTTTATACATTTGTCTTTTGAATTCTTGTACCCTTCACATAGCCACTAATTAGTACTATACTGTATGCTGTTCGACTATGAACCCCAGCAAGTCTTTTTTTGGTTTAATGGGTTGTCAGATACATTTTCAATACATGGGAGTTTCAAGGAAAGAAGAGTTTATTTTTACTTATGCTAAGTTTCCTTTCAGTTTTAAAGTATATAGCTTTGTTTAACAAATGGTTATCAGTGTTTTCGCTGTAAAATTTGAAATAACTTTTCAATTAAATCCAAATCACTTATTAGTGTAAAACCAGTACAACTTACTGTTCTTGAATTTGCATTATCAGATTCTTTCACTTCTTACTGAGGCACAAACATCTTTCTGCCATTCTCTCATGTTGTTGTATTGTTAACTACTAATTTGTTTTGTTAAACTGTAGCATAACAATACTTCATCCAAACTGGAAAGTGCAAATATAATTTTTCACTGTGCTGAGCATATTGACAGCATACGTAAAATATGAAAATATATTATTAAACTGTGGCATTTATTTATTTATGTATGTATTTATTTATTTACTTCTTTATTCATAGGAACATGTTCATTGATATTTAATAATGGATTGTGGGCAAATTGTTATCATCCATTAACAACAGTACCTATTTGTTAACCAGGTAGGCCCACTGGACACATGATTTCTTTTCAGGGACAACCCAGAAGCAATGTCTGGTTAAGTGACTTGTTCAAGGTCAAACAGCGGGAAAATCAAATCCTGTACCTCAGGAACTACAACCCACTGGCTTAACCCTGTGCATTAACTACTATGCATGTATAACTTTTTTTTCCAACATGCCACCAGCTAGATGTTGTGCCCCTACTGTACCCCAGCAAGAAATAAAACCTGGAGCTGCTACTGCCAACTGTTAACAGTGCTGCTGTGATTGTTGTGAGATTGAAATGCTTATCACACAATGCAGGCATTTATGAATACTTGATATTTAAAAAACATGTTTATTATTCATTTATGCATTTGCTATTTTGTTAAACAGGTAACGCCATCTTGGCACACAAGTGCTACCTTTCATGGTAAACCAGCAGTACAAATGTGATTTAGCTGTGTGCTGAGGGGGGGGGGGGTCACATAATATGCAAGTAGCCTTTGGATCATATGACAAACCAAGGTCCTACCGGCCCAAGTTTATAATAGCTTATATAGATGTTAAATATCTGAAGACACTTATCAAAATGAGTAGGTGAATTCCCTCGGTGTCTAGGTCAACCTTTCTGTCTTTTCAATAAGTACTACCTTGGATGTCCCATGAAGACAGTTCACAAGCCTAGTGGAGCCAGCCTGGCCAATAAAATTAAAAGAATAAATAAACTGGTATCTAAGGAGATTAAGTCTAAGGTTACAGGATATAGATTATAGCTTGAACTGCATTTCTTTTGTCACATTTGCTTCTTTTGAATTCTTATTTTTGATGCAAGGCAGTACTGTTTGAAATCAAATGATCACATGCTCCTCATGATATGAATAACTGAAGCATAATTATTTTTTTGTACAATTTTATTTATTGAAATGTTGGTAAAAACACAATTCTTAATATTAGATATTAGTAATAGTTCAGTAATTTCTTGATATGTATCTGAGGTCAGAACTATGTAGCTTCCCATCATGTCCTTGTTACTCAAGCCCGAAATGCCACTGTGGATTGCTGTTGTGGACAACAACATCCACACCTACATAGTTGACAAAACAAAGGAAGTTCTAGGAAATCTAGAAAATCATATAGATATTTACTTGACATTCCGTATGTCATTTGGAAAATATTTTTCATTATTCTGAATTTAATTTGAAACTGGACTTTGAATAGTTGATAATGGCTGTCTAGGCTTTTCTTCTTAAATGCCATACTCCAAGAATGTATTTGCGGTAATCCTTTACATTGCTCTCAGAAGAATGTCTGCAGCTTAAATATAAGTTATGAATCATTGCTACTGACTGCTCTGAATAACATGCTCTTTTACTTTTTTCTCTTATAATACTATTTGAATGAGTCAACAGTCATGTAGCTTGGTGACCAAAATAAAGCTTTGTTGGCAGCTCTCCCTACAATCATATACAATGGCATATATGTTTTAATGAAGTGTTGCTAAAATCTGGGGAAAATATGAAACAGAAGTAAAACTTTGTTTGTGAATATGATAATTTCTGCATGCAGTGCCATGAACTGCTGAGTGAAGATAATGTCTGCTATATTACTAGTGCATTGTGTACTATCTTTATGTCTTATTGTAAACCTGACATGTCTTTATATGCATTTACTTCCTTAACTAGTGAGTCAGTATTGCAGATCCTCCTTTGAGTTCACTGCTTTGATGCAATTCATATAGAAATATTGGAGAATTTGTATTAGATTTACTTGAACGCACATAAGTTTCTCAAAGTTTTGCATAATAGTACAGCAACATCTAAAAGTTTGGCATGGACTGATAAATAATAAGGTAAACTCCCTTTCTTGTTTTATTTTATTTGCCTGCTGAAAATAAAGCTAAACATGGAAGTTGCTAACTTTAAGAAGAAAAGGTAGCACAGAGGCTTGTAGCGTTATTAAAGGACATGGATGGATACAGGAAATTGTTCAATGCACATTTGTTAAACATCAATCCAGCAAAGCAGTTTCACTGAAAATGGCATTTATTATCAAAATATATATGTTTTACCAGAAAATCTAGTTTCATTGCAACTATTTAACTTTGCCCATATTCTAATATTCTGACAACTCTCTTTCATTAGTTCACACTATCTTTTGGAAATCTTGACTTTGAATTTGAGAGACTCATTTGATTGCATGGTGTTCATCTCCAAGTCCTTATGATTCTCACTATAGCTGAGAAGATGTGAAATAATCAGGCACTCAAGGTATGGTGTACTCCAGACAAGATTTTCAGTTCCTTACTTAAAGAACATCTCATACAAAATTGGATCTCTAAGTGCTCTCTGGCATCATTGCAACTAATATCCAGTTAGATACTATGTATTATCACCTAAATACAGTAAGCACCATTACTCCAGATATCCATCACTCATTTCCATAGCAGCACTCATCTGTTCACTGGCTTTCTAGGTGCTATTTCTGTTTATATTACTACAGCTAGGAACAGTTGTACTATAGTGTAAAACAGACTATAGTAATTATATTTATTATACAGCTAATAATTGTACATGTACTGCTTTTTCTCATTGTTTTCATATATAAATGCACATGTGGTAAGTTATGATATGTTCATGACATTCAGTTTTCATTACTGGCCTATTTTCCTTACTGATGTTTTTTATTGTAAAACTTTTTTTCTGTTAAATAGTATTACACACATTTCCTGCTCTAGTTTTTGACTATGTTTAATTAATTGCTGTTATTGTTTGGAGATTTAACTAATTAGAAGCCTCAGGAGAAAGCCTTAAATTTTGGTTTCTGCTAGTGGTTGGAACTACTTAAAAGTACAACCTGTGAGGAATACTAGAGTTCCAGCAGCCGATACAACCTCAGAGGATTTGTCCACAACTGTGAATGCAGCAGCTAAGCTCTTGGGGCTAATTACACAACTATGGTACACTTATAAGCAAAATTAAACATCTTAATTGGTCTGTTAGTCAACACCCCCTGTGTTACACCTGACATTAGTAACTCAGAAGAGAAACAAGCACCTAAACTGTTATAGTGTTGTGTTAAATTTTACTGAAATTGCTCTTCACTGCAGATACGTTTGTTTAATGGTACTACAATGACACTAGTCTTGTGTGATTTTGATTCAGATATACTCTGAGTGAAACTAAAACTTTATGGGTGCTGGTTAGCAGTATTCAAAACTACTGTGGAAATGGGTGGACACTTCTAAAACTGTCTTAACACCCATCATAGCTCTCTACTTTCCCTGACCCTGACTATGCAGGAAGTCCCGAATTTTGCCTCAAATTTGTGCCTTGCTCCTCATGAATTTTTTGATTTTTGATTTTTGGTTAGTCAGTGAGGATTGCAGACAGTCAATACTGCTCGAAATTAGGGTGCTGTACTTTTTATTATTCAGAAAATGTATGTTGATATAAAACTTGGTATGCTACTAACATTCTAAGAGAATTTAAAATGTGTCCCTGGAGTTTTCCTCTTTGTTCCTGATCTTGAACAAAGGAAGGTTTGCCTACACCTAGAAAGTCACCTTACAGCATTCACTGGATATGTCTACTTTATTTACACTTGGGAAAAAACCTTTTCCATCCTTTCCGATGAATGACCCTTTCATTAGTGAAAAGTGCCACAGAGTAGTTCCGTTTTGTAATATCGATCCTAGAATAGATATTTCATGTGCAAAAAAAGCACACACACACACACACACACACACACACACACACACACACACACACACACACACACACACACACACACACACACACACACACACACTTCCTGTAGACTGCAATTGTGGAACTCAAAAAGCTGCCATATTTATTTATTTATTTTATTTATTTTACATTTGTTGACCGGGCTAGTCTAACTGGATACATGTCCATTATCAGTAGATGCCCGGGGAGAAAAGCTCCAGGAAAACATACAAAATTAATAGAGGTTATGACAGACACAATGTAAAAACAGCAATTGTTACATAAAAACATTATAAAAACATTTTTAAGATGAACATAATTATACTACTCAATGTAAATAATAACAATCAAAAATCTGTAAAGGGTAATATACTAAAGGAGGTGCAATATATACTGGACTTAACCATTCTAAGGACTTAAACCTTGTATGGTGTGAGGGTATCAGAGTGCATGCCCTAGCAGCAGTGTGATGCTACACCAGTACCCTCAATCTCCAGCACAACCTCGGACATGGGTCATGTTGAGCCTGTGGGGAGGCTAAGGTGGGTCCTTTAGATGTGGTGAATAAGGGGGAGGAGTTGCTTAGCTGAGGTGAGGCGCAAAAAGACTGAGTCATCATTTTAACAATTCTTAAGTAACTTTAATTTGAAAAGACAAATGAATGCTGTCTTACCCTGGGTAGTCAGACAATAGCTTTTACTGAAGTTTCTTGCTGCATCTTGGTATGAACTGAATAATGTCTGTTTCCCCCAATGTAAACTCTAAGCTTCTCAAGTAACCATAACACTTGACTAAATATTTGTTGTGTGTTCAAACTCTGGACAGGAGTTTGTATCCCCAGTATCTTCAATAATAAATGATGTTGCAGATTGTTAATGCAAGAAGTTAATCTTAAACTGTCTTGGCCAAGTATAACTTACACAAAGGAAGCACAAGGGTTGTAACTAAACCTTTTTACAGTTAGAAAGATTCGCAGAGAAGGCCTTTGTTCTTGGTTTCTTATTTTTTCAAAGCCTTTCTCAAGTATTGATAAAAGAAAATCAGATAAGGTTAATCACAAAGCTATAGCTGTTAAAAATAAGTCAGTTCTGCCTGTTTGGTTACATTCCTGAATGTCTCGTGTACTGAAGTTCTTGATTTTTAAGAATCAGAGGTTCCTAAGTTCATAGGAGTGTACTAAGCTAATGACCACTAGGGCCTTTTTAAGCCTAGCCATGCATCCCAAATCTCTCACAAGGTCTGGTACCCATGATAAGTGTAAACAGGGGCCTGGGAGAAGAAACATTCAGAGGCTGCCTTTGTCCGTTAGAGAAATAGGTGCCAAATCAGAGATTAATTTCCTGTTCTCCCTCCAACTGTTACACTTGAATTGGGTTAACAAGGAACTCTGCTCACATGGATGGGTTAGTCTATAGAATATATACCAGTCTCTCCAGCAGGTCCTATTTATATCACAGACAAGGTTTAAGTCCTTAGAATGGTTAGGTCCAGTGCTGTTTGTTTTGTGGATATGCAGGAGGTCCATCAGAATGGGGTCTGACAATGTCTTATATGCCAGACCTAGATCTCCCCTCAATAGCCTGTAGGAGACAGAATACAGATATAGGGCTTTGAGGCAGTCTGCATAGGACATATTACTTAAGCCCTGTATTCGTTTAGTGAGGAACCTCTGTGGGCATTCCAATTGTTGGATGTGCCTGATTAGGTACATACCAAAGGGGAGGGGGGCATTGTGGTCAATGACAGATCTGATGAATGTGGAATATAGTGGGACAATGACCTCCTTGGACCTAGAGGCCATGTCTTTGTTAATCAGTTGCACAGCATAGAATGATTTCCTCATTATTGTAGCCAAATGATGTCCGAAAGCTAGATTACTGTCTATGTGGGTACCCAAGTCCCTGACCACTGGGTCAACTCTTAGGGTGTGTTGTCAATATGATAGTCACAAAGGATCGATGACTTCCCAAAGGATACTATTATGTATTTCTTGACATTTAATTTTAGTTCATGGCTCTGACAGAAGTTATTTGTCTATGTCAGTCCTTCCTGGAGAACATTAGTGTCAGTGGAGGGTACTATGACTGCTCTTAATTTGCAATTGTCTTCAGATTTGGTCAGCCAGAGGCTCTTGATATTGACCATGAAGTAAATGCCTAAAAGGAGCAGTCCCAGGACCAATCCCTGAGGTTCTCTGCTTGTGACTGGCCTGTTTGCAGAAGTGGACTCCCCAATTCTAACTTTTTGGATCCTGTATGTGAGCGAGCTGGCTATCAACATTTCTAAAATTTCAGTTTTGAAAATTATTGTAAATCTACAAAGAAGTGTTTTTTCATAGTTTTTTTTCTTACTTTTAAAGAGTTTTGCACTGCAAGGATAAGCCTTTTCCTTTAACCTTAGACGAAGGGGCTGAATCGATTCACTTGAGCTTCTCCATGTTCAGATCACCATAGGTCCCCTAACCCAGCAGAGGCAGGGGTAGGGTTAGGGTTAGCATATTTGAGTAAGGATGGCTACCTGCACCTACCCCTGTTGCTATCCCTGCCCCTAACCCTAACTTTACACATTATGTGACTAAAAATAATTTCCCTAAAAGTACAACTAATCAAGACAAAAGGACATAGAGTACCCACAACACCAAATCAGTCACAACACTAAATCTATCCTCTTACCTAATCCTAACCATAATTCTAACCTATAAACACTCACACATACTCCTTACTTGCTATAATGTAGGCTTGCACATTTTTAAGCCATCAACTTTTCAGTCAACCATTCCTTTTTATCCACACTACGATATATTTACACTATTTAAAGCTTGAATTCAACCAAATGTGATTCTCACAAATGTGCAGTCATTCATTTCTTGCTAGTTCATTTGTGTATTCATTTTTTATAGTCACTTATTTGTGATTTTCACATAGCTATTTTCTACAAATTGAATGACAGCCATATAGATAGATAGATGGATAGATAGATAGATAAATAGATAGATAGATAGATAGATAGATAGATAGATAGATAGATAGATAGATAGATAGATATGTAAACATAAGCACATACACTGGGATGCCCTTTTTTTAATTTTTGTGAATGTGGAAGATATTAGTTTACAGGACTAAAATAATCTAAGTCAATTTAGTACAATCATTATATAACCACTATTATTTAAACAATTTGGCAGTCATATTACCACAGCTTATGGATTTAAACATAAGATGATTGTACTGCAAATTTCAAGATGAAAGACTGACAGTTGTGAAAATTATGCACCTAAATTAAATCTAGCAAATGTATTCTGTAAATGTACAGGTTGTGTATTCAAATCTCGGCACTTACACAGCCCTTTCTTTCAAGTGCCTCAGAAATAGTTTTGTTATCACTTCTCAAATGAAGGCCATTTATTTTTTAGGTTAAAAGTACATTTTTCTTTTTACTGCACAAAATAGTTTTTGGAACAAGACATAACTTATTTAACATGTTTATTCATAATAAGGTACTGTCATAAAAATCAAACAATCAGACTGTACTTTTAAGGCATTACTATAAACAACAAATGTTTGTCTGTATTTAATTTAATAAATGTGAACATAAAAGTGTCTGGAGTGATGTATTGAAAATGTGCACACGTGTTTGTGTGTGTGTGTGTGTGTGTGTGTGTGTGTGTGTGTGTGTGTGTGTGTGTGTGTGTGTGTTCAAAAATGCATTAATTTACATTAATGTTCCTAAAAATCAAGGCAAAGGACTTATTTTACTAAGTACAGTCAGTGGTTAGCAATTCTGAAACACTAATGTTGAGTAATCAACATTCTCTCAGACAACCATATATCACAGTTATTATGAATCAACCACACATCTTAAGTAAAGCAAAGCTTAGCTAGGAAACATATGGCTTATAAAAGTAGATGTCCTTGGTACCCCCAGGATAAAGATATGAAGTAAAGATCAAAGCAAGAAAGAAAAAAAAATGTCCTTAAGCAGATGTAAAGATGATTCTACAGATAGGTCCTGACAAAATGCATTATAAACTCCCTGTTTTCAAGGCATCATGGAAATGTGTAAACTACCCAGATAAATAAAATGGTTTTACCTCAAAGACTGTCTCTTATATTTGCAACACTGAAATATTTTCACCACAACACAGCAATGCAGTCATTCTTTTAGTGTGCCTCATAAAAATGAGAGCTGTCATTTCCAGATATAGGTTAAATACTTTTCTTTGCTTTATTCTAAATGACACTTTTGCATTTGTTGTGCAAAATAAAGTTTTGATAATACACGATCATTTCAAGCATCTTTGTTCATCTGGTAAGCTTATATCAAAAGTGTGTAGAACATTCGGGTCAAAAATGCAGACACAAAAATTCTCAACTTGCATTTAATTTGTCAGATGCAGTCTCTCAAAATGTAGTATTTCTGTTCAGCATTAAAAAGCAGTTTTTTTAGGTCAATACAAAATATTTACATTCTGATATGTTTCAGCGCCAGGTCAAAAGAATACCACTGCCCAGAAACAAATGTTGCATTTGACTATGGAAAACCACATTTAAAGAAGCATGTAAAAAGAGTAATTACTAATATACATAAGACTAAAACAAATTAAAAAATAATAATATGTAATATATATATAGTGAATAGAGTTCTACTGGTGTAGAAGTCATATGGCATTGGGGTAGTATTCTATGGTTGCCTGACTGGTGTACAAAGGATCACTGAAGTACATGTAATTAAGGTAACTGAACAGGTATATGTGCAACTGTACCATGCTGCAACAAATGTAATTGTTTAGTTCTTGCATGTTAATGTACTGTCTCTGGTCTCTGTTGCGGTTAATATATTTTGGATCCCAGTCTATGTATGTGCTTAATCAAACAAATAAACAAATGATATACTATCTTGAAAGTAGAATCTGAAAGACTGTTCCAAACTATCCATTTAAAGCAGTAAGTGTTACGTAGAAAGAGGCAATTTTCATTATTTTGATCCCAGTAACTGAATTATATGCATTCTTTGAGAACTGTTTACAAAGTATCAGCTGCTGTTTCTCAAAGTAAATCCAATTTTCACCTCTTGCACTAACAGGAAACTTCAAAAATTATCTTTATTTTATTGCTGCCAACACTGACATGTTTGTTTGCAGCCATTTTTACATTATTAAGGGTGTTGTCTACCTATAATCAATCAACCAGCAACAATGACTCCCTTTTCTGATGTAAAATTTTTTTCCCATTGGAGCTCAAAATTAAAAGTGTCTTTTCTACTGCCCATCCATAGTAAATCAATATCATAAATGAGAACTTTGCAAATGAGCCTGAAATGTTTCTTTAAAAATGTGGCTTAAGAGAACAATGTTTAAAGTGTAGGATTTTTGAAGACAG
Source organism: Protopterus annectens (assembly GCF_019279795.1). Lineage (NCBI taxonomy): Eukaryota > Metazoa > Chordata > Ceratodontiformes > Protopteridae > Protopterus > Protopterus annectens. The sequence continues at coordinate 363,202,933 of NC_056745.1, forward strand.
GCGAGGGTAGGAGCAATCATGCCATAAAAATGTCAGACGTGATTAAACAGGTGCTTTTTTTTTGGCTTGGAAATGGAACACCTACTGTATTGGAGATCATAATCCCTATTACTAAAGGGAAAGACACAGAGAAAATAATGCTAACACCAGAGAGTCAGTGAAAACTTAAAGTGATCAACTCTGGAGTCAATGACTGACATTTAGCAATACATTCTGAGACCTGAGATTTACTCAAAAATCCTGGGAGTTCCAAGGTATGCTTGATATCACCAGCTATGGAGATCCTCATACTCTAATTGTAATACTAGATTTTACTTTCTTTTCTCCACCTAGCATGCAGCTCTTTGGTTATTGTGTCTCATGCTCAGTTTTATCCTATGAGGAAATGTTCACCTATGTCCAGTTTTAGCCACTAACAAATTAGTGACCCCCTCCTCCAGGCAAGTCATCACAAACAGTACTGAGCAAGAGTCAAAGTCATGGTATGCAGAGAAAATGAACAGTCAACCAGGAAATGAAGAAAAATAGGTCAAATATAATTCAGAAAAAATAAGAAAACAAGACTAGGACAGCAAACAACAGCTACTGCCATGCTTCAAGCATGTGTGTGCGTGTTGAACAGAATGTATGTAAATGAGCCCATTTGCAAAACAGGATTACTAATAAATTTCAAAGAAAAGATGTCAATATGGAATATCAAGTCTACCATATAACATGATACTGCAAAAGAGTTTTAGATGCATTCCATGAGACTCTATGGCCCCAACCTAAGAAGTAAAAAGGCTTCATATTCCACTGAGTTAACATAAACTACTCAAACCACACTGCAAACCACATAAACAAACAAGAATTACAATTGCAAACAATACTGTTAAAATGATAAATCCCAGCTGTAGGCCCTGCCAGACCTTCACTGCAATTTCACCAGACACAAACTGTTTACTAAGTTATCTCAGGCCACATCCACAATGAGCCCTAACTGGCATTTAAATTCTATGAATCCTCTGTTAAGAATTTCAGTTCTGATCTGAAAATGTACCTCTGGATAAGGAACCAACTTCCTGATTTGCCTTAAATGAATAACATCCTAGTATACAATGGTAAATTCTTAATTGACTAATTGTAAACTAATTCAATTCATTGATTGGTTAAACTGCTGTGAGTTTTTAAGCTATAACACACACTTTGAAGCAACATATATGTTATGCAGACAGGATACAACTCTAGATATAGATTCAATAAAGCCTAGACAACCTGCTATGACTGTGTGGTGGTCATGGAGTGACACACACCATTTTTGGATTCAGTATGTGATTCTACATGGCATGTAGAGCCACACAAATATGGTAAACACCATGTTATGCTAATTACAGCATTAGCAGCTGAATTGTATGCTATTCAACCAATCCAAGACTGAGGAGCTATTCAATGAACAATAAAGCAAACATGTAGACTCAGTGCTGGTTTTCCCTGTGAATCCCAAAACTACTGGAATAGAGCCACAGAAACTTTTGTACACAGAAGCTATGTTAGGGGCTGCTGTTTCTTTAATTCATGTGTATGTGCAGCAGGCAAAAGTCTATGCTGCTGCTAGAAGACCATGGCCAAGCAGGAGAATCTGTGACCACTGGAATTACAGGGGATGGCTGAATGTCAACATCAGTGTCAGATTCAACTTCTGTACCCCCTGACTGTGCCTGTGTTTGGCCACCATCATCATCAGAGTTTGCCAACACTCTGACGTCATGTGGTAAGAGTCCTACACTTCCACAGTTAGGATCACCTGTGATACTAAACAACAAAAACAGGAAAGAGATTAAGAGCTGCACTACTACAGTTCAATATATGCTAACAAACACTGGTGCCACTATCACAGGCAGTGCAGCGATATACTCACAGTCCTGACACCCACTCATGCAGATGGACAAATGAATATTTCTATGAAATGCTCATCAGTACTGAAATAAAAATGTTTGGCTTACCATCTGCAGATGACTCCACCATTCCTAGAGAGGACAGTTGTGGAAGAAGTTATGGAAAATGTAAGGACACCATCATCACAGTAACAGTAACACAAGGGGAAATGTTTTGGTCTTTATATGTCCCTTAACAAGACAATTAACTGAAACTTGGATGACACATCCAGCCCAAGCCCATGTGTAATGAACCAGACTGTGTTGTTAACTATATCAATCTATAACTAGTCCACCCCAAAAAAAGTATTAAACCAACTTAAGTATTACCTTCAATATTTTACTATACAAGAAATATTTAAAATTTGACATAGGTAAGCCTGTCTTGAATCTCCTGCTGGGACATACTTGTCCTCCCTGAAACAGGAGCACTAACATCAATCACATGCTGTTGTGCACTTTCCACTGAGCTCTCTGGATCCCTGACAGTGGACAGGAACTCTTCATTTAGTGTTAGTGATGGCTCTGTAGTAGAACCCCCCCAGTAGCCAGCTGTCCATGGGCCACTGTAGCTGCTATTCTCAGAGCTGATGAAATCATGTCAGTTGCCCTATGATACACCTGATCATATGTCCTGCTGCATCCCCCAACAGCGTTCACATCTTTCACAGTATGGTTCCAAATTTGCATTCTTCCAGACATATCCCTCATCCCTTCTCAAGCAGAAAGACAACATGTTGTTGAAATGCTTGGATGATAGCATCATTTTCGGGGTCACTGAACAGAGGTTTGTGGGCTTTGGAGCACTTGGGTGCCATAGTCCTCTGTAACATAAAACACAAAAGAAGGATACTGCACATAAACGTCACATAAATACAAGTCCTGCTTAGATATAACACATATTATTACCTTTTCAATATTACCCATCTGGAGAAACAAAAAAGCTATTCAAATATAAAAAAAGGTTATATGGTTGTAACACATCACAGTCGCACACAAACCAAGGTTTGATCCAAAACAATGAGTAACAATAGCAAAGCAAACATCTGTAAAAACATTTTGGTTGTGCCAGCACAGAAATTTAACATGGCACCCCACCCCCAAAACAATAGGCAAATGAAATTTTTGTACCAAATAAAGGAATAAAACATCAGTGAATTGTTATAAGTGTTATCAAAGAAACTGTCCCAAAAACAATATGTACACATTTACCACAGAACATTCATTTTTATGTAATTGCCAGTCACCACTACATGTGGCCAGTGCTCCCCTAGAGGTGCCTATGGGCCATCCTAGAAGGCTAACACCCCTGTGTCATTGACAATATAGGTGATTTATATTTCACTGAAATAGCAATAGAAGAGTGTAAAAGAGAAACAGCTGTAACAGTAACAATTGTGATAAAAGTTAATAAGGCTGTGCATCTGAGAAAATAAAATGCCCTGACAAAAATGCCTAAGCCATCAGTAAAATTCTAAGAAGTGCATACGGATAAAAGTAGCATTTGTTAATATATATGTATATATATATATATATATATATATATATATATATATATATATATATATATATATATATATATGTATATATATATATATATATATATATTATAGAGAGAGAGATTCCTAGTGATGTGAGCAAATCCAGTATATAACTGAAAAATGCAATCACACACACACACACACACACACACACACACACACACACACACACACACATATATATATATATATATATATATATATATATATATATTCCTAATGATATGTGAGCAGACTGAAAAATGCAATCATACATTATCAACATCAGTAGCTTTCTGTGCAGATAAATTCAAAGTAATAGCAATCTTTTTCTATGGTATCCACATTAACAAGTCTCCTTATGTTCAGCTTCCCTAGCTACATGGTTTCCTTTTTATAATGTAGATTCAGGCCTGTGAGCATGGTGAAAATGCAAATCAGGTGTGAACTCATTAGAATTGCTGAAGTGACAGATATAAAATAGTAAAATCCTTTAAAAATAATACATAAATAAATGTTGACATAATTGGCATAAATGTCCTGCTGTTACTTTAATCTATATAACTGAAACAAACATGCATGCAATATATGCGCATTGCAAGGATTACTTTGAACAATCCTTAATTATAGTTTGTGGTTGTTAAGAAGTATACTTAAATGTAAAAGTTTAGATAAAAACTTTATTATTGTGATAATGCATTGTATGTCACATATGATGGTGCTAATATTATCTGATGCAGTTTCGTATTTAGATTCCTAGCATTAAGCAGCAGAAGCCTGAGTTTGCTCCAGTGGATTTTTTTACATCAGATTTTTGTTTTGACATGCCTAAAAAAGGCACTATGGGGGAGGCAAGCACCTTTGCCAGTATCCGACAGCCTATAGGACACAGGTGCAGACCCATCACTGGCAAACCAGTTTAGCCTATCAACCATCTCATCCCAGGCTGACAGCACCTGAAGATAAGCCAATTGTTGAAGGTGATCATTTTTTGTTTATATTGCAGCATCATCCTGGGTGATGGTACATTCTACATATGTATATCTATGGTTAAACTTCATAATCTTGAATAACTGAAATCCCGAATTTCAGTAACCTGAGACCATGAAGCCGAAAAATCAGAATGCTAAAAGTGCATAACAGTGAATTTGAATATCTCAAATCTGCGCTTATGCATTTCCGGTACATTGCGTATAGTGTTATGGTGCCTGAGATTGCAGGTGAGTGAATGTTTGTGTGTTTTGTATGTTGTATGTGTGGGTAAGGGGAGGGAGGTGTAAGTGTGAGTGTGAGTGTTGGATTTGTTGGTGTTTGTGTATGTGTGATGTGTATTTGTGTGCAAACAAGTGGAAGATGGCGTGGTGTGAGGTTTTTTTTATGTTATGTGCGACCTCAGAGTTGGTATATAAAAGTAGGGGGTGTGGGGGAGTGCAGCCCCCACATGGGGAGTGCAGGGGGGCTTGCCCCCCTGCTTATATGTAGTGTAGGGTTGTGTGGTTTGTGTGCTGTGAGTTGAACGGTGTGTGTGTGTGTGTGTGTGTGTGTGTGTGTTATGTGGTGTATGGTGTATGCAAGTTCATGATTGTGTGATTCGAGATTGTGGATTTCGGTATTGTGAATGGTTTGACTTTATAGTCTCGGGTTACTGAAATTCAGGATTTCAGTAATTTGAGATTATGAAGTGTAACCATATCTACATATATTATTTCCTTCTATGTGGCACATCTCATTATCAAGGGTTTTGCATCTAGGAAGAAAGAGGTCATCATTTCTCTCTACTCTTCCCTCATTAGACCAATCATAGAATATAATGCCCCGCTTGGCATGTACCTCACTAGACACCTACAACAGCTGGAGAGGCCACAAAAGTACCTCATGAAGTGGATCCTAGGCCTTAAATACATGTCCTACATGGACTTTCTCAAAAAACTGCAACTATTGCCTGTCTCATATCGTCTACTAAGAGGTGATCTCTGCTTGACTTGCAAAGCCATGTCTGACCCAGCTCTGTTAGAAATGCTACATCTAAAGAAATCCCAATCCCTCCACACCATATACTCCAGAGACCTCAACCTCATTACCACAATCAACAGAATATGCTGGAGGGACAGGTTCATAACCCAGAGACTGCAAATGCTCTGGAATAGACTTCTCATACATGTCAAGCAGAGCACCTCACTAGCCCTCTTCAAGAGAAATCTTGATGAGTGGATGGGAAATAGAAAGTTCACCCCGGGGATCACTCCAGTGGCTCTACTTGATAGAGGCACTGGGAACTAATGATGGACGGCACAATGCCAGGGCACTTCTATGGGCTAGGCTTGTAAAGGCCTCAGGGCCATTAGCCTAGTACACACCTATGAACCTATATGCATTCACTTTGCAGTCCATACTGTATCATATCGATGTGTGATTAGTGTTCATGCTACAACTGTCTTCATTGACATGCCATCTTCTTCTGAACATTACCACGTTTCACCTGTCTTGCTTCTATGTGTTCAGTCCTACAATTCATCTGTGTGTCCCTATTCAATACACACACTTCTACTGACTGTTTATTTATAATACAGTCTATGTATCCTTACTGATATTTACACAACGTTTGTTCAGTATGCCTAAAGCAGGTTTCCACAATACTCTGCACTGTATACACTTTCATGCAATGTGTATGGACTATATACATTGCTGCATTATTAACCCTGGTAATTACTGGCATTTTGTGCAATCCTGCAGACCTAGTTTGCCTGTAGATAAACAGGTTTACATGCCTGCTGCTGTCCGTGTTGTTTTACACAGTTTCCTGGCTGGCAACACTGCTGCAGGCCACAAAACTGCATTGTTTACATTTAAACACGGTGTGAGGCATGCATATGCAGTTAGCATAACTGCTCACTGAGCAAGCATAAAAACTCCATGTAGGTTTCACAAGATACAGAGAGTTTACTGAAACCCCAGGATAGTTATAGATATGGATATAGATGAATGGACAAATATAAATATAAATAAATATTGTAGCGTAATGTGGTGGAGCTCACTAAACAATGTGTCAGAATTACTAGTATAGTATAGTATAGTAAATAGTGTTGAATTTTTGTCTAAGATATGTGACTAGAACTGCTATTGTAAATAACAAGTATTTTATCTAAGCATGTTAGGTAAATAGAAGTGGTTCTTTAAGAACAGAGATGCACTTTTGTTGTATTAGCCAAAGAGGTGTTGCCATCACTTTAAATAAAAAATATTAATTTAAGAGCAGGAGAAACTTTGTTGTGTTATCTTTGTAAACTTTCACATTTAAATAATTAACTTAAATGTCAGAAGGACTAGCTGTGAAGTATAGGAAATCAGTACTACAACAGTGCCATTAACAATTCTTAAAATAAATAAACGCTGACAAATCACATCATCCTAAACAAGAGCTTGAAACACTCAGTGCTGAACATTCAAACAGTGAGACGTTTTTGTTCAGGGTGATAAGTCCCCCTGTACTCATCCAAAGTTGGTACAGGTTTTGCAGAGGAGACAAATGTTCTGCATCCCCCAATTTGGGGGCAAGCACCCCTACCCATAAAACTTAGACCTAATAGCTGCACAGACATGAAAAAAGTGACATCTTGTGTCTCGAGGACCTGATGCATGTGGAAATTGAAGAGGGCAACTTGCAAAGAAGCTGATATTCAATAAATCTTAAATGAATAAACTGTTTAATATGAGTCTTCCACACCAAATAAAAGTTATCACTATAAGGACAACATAAAGAGATGGGTTTCACAATATGGGACTAGTGCAAAAATGTTAATTTCAGGTGAGCACATAAAATAAGACAGATGACATTTAATCATATTCTAAAGCTTTCTGAATTATCAAGTATACATCAGAAAGTATTATATGTGGCATAACTAAGATTTACTTACAGAGAAAGAGAAACATGCTTTCCATTCCTTTTTAATTTGGCATGACGTATCAATTGCTGCTTTATTTTTGATTCCCATCACTGAACATCCATGATCACACTAAACATTTATCAGTGTCTTGGGAGGTAGAAAGGCCATCTGTTTGGACATGAGGGTGTTCAATAAATGTGAAGAGGTTTTTATATATGTATATGTATATATATATATATATATATATATATATATATATATATATATATATATATATATATGGGTCTACTTTGTTTTGTTGAATCTCATTTCACTGAATTTCATTTCACCCCGACCACTTCGCTGAAAACTCATTTCAGTGAACTGCAGTTAGTATATATGACACTGTGTAAAGTACTGTAAGGCAAGTAAAAGGTATATGCCCTTTTTTCCACTGTAGTGTGATCCTGGAGTTAGTAAATATAGTTGGGGGGTGTGAGGGGCACACCCCCCTACTTAGTTTGAGTACATAGTGTCTTCTGGGGAGAGTTAGTCATTGGTATTGCAACTATGCATGTCTATTGTTTGAAATATATTGTTTTGAAGTTTCTGGTAAAATGCAATATAAAATAAGCAAGGTGGGGGGCTATGCCCCCCACACCCCCCTAACTATATATACTAACTCCAAGATCTCACTACAACAGGGAAAAGCACAGGGAGGAGATGGAATAAGTAACAATGACCTGAGAACACTTCAGCAAGAACTTACACTACCATTATATTTATTATTCACTAGGTCATATAAATATGGGGAGATTCTTCAAGATTGGAGACATGCACTTATTAAACCTGCCTTTAAGGGAAAGTGAGTAGGACAAACTCAGAATCACATAGACTCTTAAGTCTACTTTCATGTTGTGGAAAAATAATAGAGAGGGTAATACTGGATAAGTTATTGTCAGAACTGGATAGGTTGGGACTTGAAACCATACATCAGCATGCATATGTTGAAAATAGATCTATTACCACCTGTAACATAATGTTCTATAATAATATAATAACAGCTATGAATGAAAAAGTGTGCTGTGATGTGATTTATATAGATTTAACTTCAGCATTTGACAGGGTCATACACAAAACACTGATCAATCAATTAGTACAACTAGGTATTGATGTACTGTTGATAAGATGGATAGCTGCATGGCTTACAAATAGGACATGGCAAGTATCATACACCAACTGGACAGGTGAAATCCTTGGTTACAGACAAGGTGTCCCACAGGGCTCTGTCCTAGGTCCTTACTTGTTTAGATTGTATCTTTCAGGCCTTACTTTTTCATCTGAGGTGTTTTACAGTCTATATGCTGACAACCTGAAATTGGGTGAACTGATTACAAGTGTTACAGATAAGGCATGTCTGCAAAATAATTTGACTAAATTGACCATTTGGGCACAGGAGAATAATATGTTGATAAATACATCAAAAACTAAGCATATGAGATTTGGGAAACATAAACTGAAAGGTTAATATTTAATACAGCACACAGTGACTGAAACTGTAGACTCATTTAAGGACCTGGGTATATGGGTAGATTCAGCTATGAGGTTTTCTAATCATATATCAACCAATTGGCTAATGATAGTTATAGAACTATATGTTGTATAAAAAGATTTATAAAGTCTAAGAAATCAAACATAATGAAGTCATTGTTTGTTAGTTACATTAGACCCAAACTTGAGTATGGAATAAAAATATAGAAACCCTACAGGAAAACAAGCATGAATAAACTGGAAAGAGTTTACAGATATTTAAGTGGAGACCTTATTCAGGTATATAGGGCATTTAGGGACAACTACCTCTGAGAAAGTTTGGGGTTATCAAAAAGTACTAGAGAATCATTAGATAACCTATGTAGAAGATTCTATAGGAATGAGAAGTGTACTAATTGGTTCTCTAACAGAGTAGCTGATGCTTGGAACAGACTACCAAATTACATTAAAGCAAGTACTAGTTTAGATATTTTTAAGAACAGCCTGGACATTTATTATGGGAACAAGTGTTTTGATATATTGGCAAGCTAGGAGGGCATTAATGCCTGTGCTTGAAACATTTGTAGGTATATATGTATGTATGCATGTATGTATGTAGGGGTATATAACTTTTACGTGCCTTAAGTACTCTACACAGTGCCATATATATTAAATTCAGTTCAGTGAAATGAGATGCAGTGAAATGAGTTTTCAGTAATTTGTGTTTTCACCAATGTGGATGGGATGAAATGAAATTCGATGAAATGAGATTCAACAAAACAAAGTAAACCCATATATATATATATATATATATATATATATATATATATATATATATATATATGAAGATAGATGAAAGCAAGGGCATGGTACTGTGTTTCTAAACACATCATAGTTACTTTGAATTCATAATGCAGATTTAATGTTTTCTTCAAAGTAGTGAAATAACCAGTTATTATATAGTGCAGTCAATCTTTAGGCACATGTTCATAGTATAAATATTCTAATGCAGTCCAGGAATGTATTACAATGCTATACAAAATATAACCATGCATACATTCACATAGAAGCATGCACACGTGAGAAATAACATGCATTTTATATGTAGGGATCAACGTTTGTAATAAGTACAGAAGCTACTCTTCACAAACTAAACTCCTTACTCCTACAAGCTAGGGTTACCTCTTTTCATGGACAATCCCCCTGAGCATTTGCGTCCTGTGGGGAAAAAAAAAACTAAAAAATGGCAAATGTCGAGATTTTAGGGCAAATAAATACATCATAAGGTTTCTTTAATAGTTGCATAAAACAGTTATTTCACATCTGAAATACCTAAATGTTATATGAAATAACATAAGCAACTCATATCTTACAAGAATAAGCTTTTATTCTGGCAAACGTTTGAAGCTATGTCCTTTTCATTGGCTGTGTGCATGTTTTGTCCATGCAAAATCGCACCTTTCTACAAAAAATTTCCCACTTTGGACATTTGAAAAGGTGGCAAGCCTACTACAAACTATGGCATATAGCCTACAAAGCACATACCTACATATTCTGTTTTTTTTAGTAGTTTGTATTCTCATTCACTTCCATGGAATATGGTAATTATGTACACTGCTGATGAATAGACCTGAATAGTCTGTGTTTTGGGTATTTTTCTACTCTAGTTCAGAGGTAAATTTTTATTTTTTTCTTTCAAGAGTGTCAGATAACATTTTGGTATTATTTTAATAATGGATTAAGGATTATGTTCGGATATGTAAGTGTTACAGTTTGGTTATATTCTATAGTAGTTTTATTCCTGGGTAGCATAGATTTTTAAATGCATGCCATGTTGCCAGCAGTATCCTTTTCAACTGGCTATGTATGGTTATGTGTTATTTTTTATTCTTTTAATTTGTTATTTTAATTCAATTAAATATTATTTCTTGGGGATTTATTTAGATAGGCAGTACACACTTCTAGTATTTGTCCAATCATTGAATACTGCTTTTCCTTTTGTGAGCTTAGAATTTCACATTTGAAGGCATCGGATAGGTAGAGGGGCTCAGGCAGATGCCATATAGCAGAAGACTTGACTAAATTTCTTTCTGTTCTATTGGGTACAGATTATTAAGTGGGGATTTAATTACATGGCAAAGCTATAACTGCTATTTTGGGCATTGAATTTGTTAAATAAGATTTCTACACCACAAATAACAACTTAACTCTCAGATCACCTGCTGTTAGCTCTTCACTAAAAAGATAATTTTCCAGCACAGAGCAGGAAGGTTATGGAATTCCTCATCCCTATATATTAGTTGTACCAATGATCTGAAAAAGACAGAAGGAACTATTAGATTCCTGGTTTAAGAACATAACTTTCACACTGGGATCCTTAATCAGGCAAACTCTTAAATGACCTGTATCGGCCTGGAGTTTAGATATAACATCACTGAATCATTCTTTTTTTGGGGGGGTGGGGGTTGCAGTTTGCAGAGTGCAAAATTTATTTTTATTGGTGTGAATGAGGCAGATTTTCCCTAACTGATGGTATGAGCAGGACACTGATAAATCCTAGATGATTCACATAAAATAATGACAAAAATATCTGTATTTCAGATCAGATGCACATTTCAATGCACTATTTTGTCAGCTTTCATTGTTGAGATAAACAATACATATATATTACATATGTGCACATGAATGGGCACTAAATGAAAGTAACAGACTGCCCAAGGGGGTCCTACCCTCCCATGATGGGGCCATCATTTCCCTCTAATGCACCGAAGGGCATTATAGCATTTAGAAAATGATCTCTGCATTTGTGTTTGTTGGTGATGTGTTGTGATTTGCATTTTTGTTTGCATGTTTATTTGTATCTTTTTCCTTGTCTTAATAACAAATAGTATTTTTTATATTTTGTGGTAATGTGTTGCTATAACAATGATAGAACCACTTATTTTAGTCTTTTTTTTAGTAAGGCTTTATTTGTTTATTTTGTAAATTTGTTAAGAGGGAAACCCCATTAAGTACAAGCCTCTTTTCAGGGGTGACCTCGGTATATTCACTGGTTAAGTGACATTTTCACACTCACATAGTTAACAAATGGAAGCAGAGGGAGCAAAACCCAGGACAAGAGGATGAAGATCATTGGCATATCATAGCCCTAATCCTCTGTGCTGTTATTCTAATTTTGTAGTGCATGGAACATGGTAATTATGCTTCGATATTTGGAAAAAGACAAACCAGTTAAGTGCCAGAGTGGAGCATGACCTGACATTAACAATAAAGCACCCAGCTAAAGTTGTTAAAGCTGTATCTAGTGTCAAACAATAAAATCTGCCAGTACTGTCCAGCAACTGTCAGCAGCAGAACAAAAGATCTGTTTCTGCCTGCTGTCTGTATCGGTAAAGTGTCCCCAGTTTCCTCAAACAAACTTAGTTACTAGAATAACAGGATGTCTTAACATCCATTTTTTGAAGGATGTGAACTTAGAAACTTTAATGTATGCCACTATTTAGTGACTTTATTCTTCAGTGCTTTTTTTTAAAAAACACATATTTAATAAGGAGCAGACCAAAAATATGAAGTAATAATTTGGATGTTCTGTGAAAATCTAGACAGTTAAGAGGCATGAAAGGTAAGTGTAAACATTAAGTACTGTATTACACTGTCTTTCCGACAGCATTTGCTAAGTATTTTATGGCTTTGAAAGCCAACAAAATACTGATTTTATTCTCTGTAACTAGTAGTACAAGGAGAGGATAAAGCTCCATGCACTACAAAGAATTATGATCATGTCACCAATCATAACCTTAAACTCTGTATTTTCGACATGGATACCAAGATTTACCTGGCTGAATGTTGCTCTCGAGGTGAATTTCTTGACATCCATGTATCAGACACATAATAACAGGTTATGGTCATTGACCCAATCAGAATTTTCTGTATTAAGCATATGGTGGATGATTGTGAGATATCAGTCATAGTTAATACCAAAACCTAAAAGTTTAAATAAAAATATTAATCATTTGTGAAACATGAACTGCTAATATTGTCACTTGTTATTTTTTTAAACTTCTCTAGAGATGGTTGTGGTGAAATCTGTCAAGTGTCAGTAGCCGGAAAAAAAAAGCTGAAGAGCACAATATTGATCATTGTTTTTTCATAATAAATTATTGCTGGTGTGAGGGAGATTTCTCCATTGTTTAAGTTGGCATGACCATTGAACTGGTATATATAAGTTCAGTCCTCCACATCAGGAGCATAGGGGGCCTACCCCCTAGACAATAATGCTTAAAATTAATTTTTACAGCCTTCTGTGTTTCAGGTATTAATTTTCAGCATTTCAGCTCCTCTACATAGTGCATAGTGCCTGTCAGAATTTTAAAGCAGGACCATTTTTTTCTTCTCCTTCTATTTATGTCTGGAAAAAAGAAAGGAAGATTGGTTTAAGTGTGGTTTTTATAGCTTTATTTATTGATTTTGTTTACCTTTTGTTATGTGGTACTTCTTTCTTCCACCAAATGAAAGAAACTATTTATACTGAGGATGCAAGGCAAAAATTTGTTTTACTAGCTCATCTTGAAATATGTTTCCTTACATTTAAATTGACCATGTCTCAGAACTACAGACAAATCTGATTAGTGAAATAAT